>NW_027459128.1:0-118092 GCF_050624435.1 Tenrec ecaudatus | reverse complement strand
CCTAGCCTAAAGCCTAGGGGTGCCTTAGCCTGAAGGCTAGGGGAGCCCGAGCCTTAGCCTAGGGGAGCCCTAGCCTAAAGCCTAGGGGTGCCCTAGCCTGAAGGCTAGGGGAGCCCGAGCCTTAGCCTAGGGGAGCCTAAAGCCTAGGGGTGCCCTAGCCTGAAGGCTAGGGGAGCCCGAGCCTTAGCCTAGGGGAGCCCTAGCCTAAAGCCTAGGGGTGCCCTAGCCTGAAGGCTAGGGGAGCCCGAGCCTTAGCCTAGGGGAGCCTAAAGCCTAGGGGTGCCCTAGCCTGAAGGCTAGGGGAGCCCGAGCCTTAGCCTAGGGGAGCCCTAGCCTAAAGCCTAGGGGTGCCCTAGCCTGAAGGCTAGGGGAGCCCGAGCCTTAGCCTAGGGGAGCCTAAAGCCTAGGGGTGCCCTAGCCTGAAGGCTAGGGGAGCCCGAGCCTTAGCCTAGGGGAGCCCTAGCCTAAAGCCTAGGGGTGCCCTAGCCTGAAGGCTAGGGGAGCCCGAGCCTTAGCCTAGGGGAGCCTAAAGCCTAGGGGTGCCCTAGCCTGAAGGCTAGGGGAGCCCGAGCCTTAGCCTAGGGGAGCCCTAGCCTAAAGCCTAGGGGTGCCCTAGCCTGAAGGCTAGGGGAGCCCGAGCCTTAGCCTAGGGGAGCCTAAAGCCTAGGGGTGCCCTAGCCTGAAGGCTAGGGGAGCCCGAGCCTTAGCCTAGGGGAGCCCTAGCCTAAAGCCTAGGGGTGCCCTAGCCTGAAGGCTAGGGGAGCCCGAGCCTTAGCCTAGGGGAGCCTAAAGCCTAGGGGTGCCCTAGCCTGAAGGCTAGGGGAGCCCGAGCCTTAGCCTAGGGGAGCCCTAGCCTAAAGCCTAGGGGTGCCCTAGCCTGAAGGCTAGGGGAGCCCGAGCCTTAGCCTAGGGGAGCCTAAAGCCTAGGGGTGCCCTAGCCTGAAGGCTAGGGGAGCCCGAGCCTTAGCCTAGGGGAGCCCTAGCCTAAAGCCTAGGGGTGCCCTAGCCTGAAGGCTAGGGGAGCCCGAGCCTTAGCCTAGGGGAGCCTAAAGCCTAGGGGTGCCCTAGCCTGAAGGCTAGGGGAGCCCGAGCCTTAGCCTAGGGGAGCCCTAGCCTAAAGCCTAGGGGTGCCCTAGCCTGAAGGCTAGGGGAGCCCGAGCCTTAGCCTAGGGGAGCCTAAAGCCTAGGGGTGCCCTAGCCTGAAGGCTAGGGGAGCCCGAGCCTTAGCCTAGGGGAGCCCTAGCCTAAAGCCTAGGGGTGCCCTAGCCTGAAGGCTAGGGGAGCCCGAGCCTTAGCCTAGGGGAGCCTAAAGCCTAGGGGTGCCCTAGCCTGAAGGCTAGGGGAGCCCGAGCCTTAGCCTAGGGGAGCCCTAGCCTAAAGCCTACGGGTGCCCTAGCCTGAAGGCTAGGGGAGCCCGAGCCTTAGCCTAGGGGAGCCTAAAGCCTAGGGGTGCCCTAGCCTGAAGGCTAGGGGAGCCCGAGCCTTAGCCTAGGGGAGCCCTAGCCTAAAGCCTAGGGGTGCCCTAGCCTGAAGGCTAGGGGAGCCCGAGCCTTAGCCTAGGGGAGCCTAAAGCCTAGGGGTGCCCTAGCCTGAAGGCTAGGGGAGCCCGAGCCTTAGCCTAGGGGAGCCCTAGCCTAAAGCCTAGGGGTGCCCTAGCCTGAAGGCTAGGGGAGCCCGAGCCTTAGCCTAGGGGAGCCTAAAGCCTAGGGGTCCCCTAGCCTGAAGGCTAGGGGAGCCCGAGCCTTAGCCTAGGGGAGCCCTAGCCTAAAGCCTAGGGGTGCCCTAGCCTGAAGGCTAGGGGAGCCCGAGCCTTAGCCTAGGGGAGCCTAAAGCCTAGGGGTGCCCTAGCCTGAAGGCTAGGGGAGCCCGAGCCTTAGCCTAGGGGAGCCCTAGCCTAAAGCCTAGGGGTGCCCTAGCCTGAAGGCTAGGGGAGCCTGAGCCTTAGCCTAGGGGAGCCTAAAGCCTAGGGGTGCCCTAGCCTGAAGGCTAGGGGAGCCCGAGCCTTAGCCTAGGGGAGCCCTAGCCTAAAGCCTAGGGGTGCCCTAGCCTGAAGGCTAGGGGAGCCCTAGCCTTAGCCTAGGGGAGCCTAAAGCCTAGGGGTGCCCTAGCCTGAAGGCTAGGGGAGCCCGAGCCTTAGCCTAGGGGAGCCGTAGCCTAAAGCCTAGGGGTGCCCTAGCCTGAAGGCTAGGGGAGCCCGAGCCTTAGCCTAGGGGAGCCTAAAGCCTAGGGGTGCCCTAGCCTGAAGGCTAGGGGAGCCCGAGCCTTAGCCTAGGGGAGCCCTAGCCTAAAGCCTAGGGGTGCCCTAGCCTGAAGGCTAGGGGAGCCCGAGCCTTAGCCTAGGGGAGCCTAAAGCCTAGGGGTGCCCTAGCCTGAAGGCTAGGGGAGCCCGAGCCTTAGCCTAGGGGAGCCCTAGCCTAAAGCCTAGGGGTGCCCTAGCCTGAAGGCTAGGGGAGCCCGAGCCTTAGCCTAGGGGAGCCCTAGCCTAAAGCCTAGGGGTGCCCTAGCCTGAAGGCTAGGGGAGCCCGAGCCTTAGCCTAGGGGAGCCTAAAGCCTAGGGGTGCCCTAGCCTGAAGGCTAGGGGAGCCCGAGCCTTAGCCTAGGGGAGCCCTAGCCTAAAGCCTAGGGGTGCCCTAGCCTGAAGGCTAGGGGAGCCCGAGCCTTAGCCTAGGAGAGCCTAAAGCCTAGGGGTGCCCTAGCCTGAAGGCTAGGGGAGCCCGAGCCTTAGCCTAGGGGAGCCCTAGCCTAAAGCCTAGGGGTGCCCTAGCCTGAAGGCTATGGGAGCCCGAGCCTTAGCCTAGGGGAGCCTAAAGCCTAGGGGTGCCCTAGCCTGAAGGCTAGGGGATCCCGAGCCTTAGCCTAGGGGAGCCCTAGCCTAAAGCCTAGGGGTGCCCTAGCCTGAAGGCTAGGGGAGCCCGAGCCTTAGCCTAGGGGAGCCTAAAGCCTAGGGGTGCCCTAGCCTGAAGGCTAGGGGAGCCCGAGCCTTAGCCTAGGGGAGCCCTAGCCTAAAGCCTAGGGGTGCCCTAGCCTGAAGGCTAGGGGAGCCCGAGCCTTAGCCTAGGGGAGCCTAAAGCCTAGGGGTGCCCTAGCCTGAAGGCTAGGGGAGCCCGAGCCTTAGCCTAGGGGAGCCCTAGCCTAAAGCCTAGGGGTGCCCTAGCCTGAAGGCTAGGGGAGCCCGAGCCTTAGCCTAGGGGAGCCTAAAGCCTAGGGATGCCCTAGCCTGAAGGCTAGGGGAGCCCGAGCCTTAGCCTAGGGGAGCCCTAGCCTAAAGCCTAGGGGTGCCCTAGCCTGAAGGCTAGGGGAGCCCGAGCCTTAGCCTAGGGGAGCCTAAAGCCTAGGGGTGCCCTAGCCTGAAGGCTAGGGGAGCCCGAGCCTTAGCCTAGGGGAGCCCTAGCCTAAAGCCTAGGGGTGCCCTAGCCTGAAGGCTAGGGGAGCCCGAGCCTTAGCCTAGGGGAGCCTAAAGCCTAGGGGTGCCCTAGCCTGAAGGCTAGGGGAGCCCGAGCCTTAGCCTAGGGGAGCCCTAGCCTAAAGCCTAGGGGTGCCCTAGCCTGAAGGCTAGGGGAGCCCGAGCCTTAGCCTAGGGGAGCCTAAAGCCTAGGGGTGCCCTAGCCTGAAGGCTAGGGGAGCCCGAGCCTTAGCCTAGGGGAGCCCTAGCCTAAAGCCTAGGGGTGCCCTAGCCTGAAGGCTAGGGGAGCCTGAGCCTTAGCCTAGGGGAGCCTAAAGCCTAGGGGTGCCCTAGCCTGAAGGCTAGGGGAGCCCGAGCCTTAGCCTAGGGGAGCCTAAAGCCTAGGGGTGCCCTAGCCTGAAGGCTAGGGGAGCCCGAGCCTTAGTCTAGGGGAGCCCTAGCCTAAAGCCTAGGGGTGCCCTAGCCTGAAGGCTAGGGGAGCCCGAGCCTTAGCCTAGGGGAGCCTAAAGCCTAGGGGTGCCCTTGCCTGAAGGCTAGGGGAGCCCGAGCCTTAGCCTAGGGGAGCCCTAGCCTAAAGCCTAGGGGTGCCCTAGCCTGAAGGCTAGGGGAGCCCGAGCCTTAGCCTAGGGGAGCCTAAAGCCTAGGGGTGCCCTAGCCTGAAGGCTAGGGGAGCCCGAGCCTTAGCCTAGGGGAGCCCTAGCCTAAAGCCTAGGGGTGCCCTAGCCTGAAGGCTAGGGGAGCCCGAGCCTTAGCCTAGGGGAGCCTAAAGCCTAGGGGTGCCCTAGCCTGAAGGCTAGGGGAGCCCGAGCCTTAGCCTAGGGGAGCCCTAGCCTAAAGCCTAGGGGTGCCCTAGCCTGAAGGCTAGGGGAGCCCGAGCCTTAGCCTAGGGGAGCCTAAAGCCTAGGGGTGCCCTAGCCTGAAGGCTAGGGGAGCCCGAGCCTTAGCCTAGGGGAGCCCTAGCCTAAAGCCTAGGGGTGCCCTAGCCTGAAGGCTAGGGGAGCCCGAGCCTTAGCCTAGGGGAGCCTAAAGCCTAGGGGTGCCCTAGCCTGAAGGCTAGGGGAGCCCGAGCCTTAGCCTAGGGGAGCCCTAGCCTAAAGCCTAGGGGTGCCCTAGCCTGAAGGCTATGGGAGCCCGAGCCTTAGCCTAGGGGAGCCTAAAGCCTAGGGGTGCCCTAGCCTGAAGGCTAGGGGATCCCGAGCCTTAGCCTAGGGGAGCCCTAGCCTAAAGCCTAGGGGTGCCCTAGCCTGAAGGCTAGGGGAGCCCGAGCCTTAGCCTAGGGGAGCCTAAAGCCTAGGGGTGCCCTAGCCTGAAGGCTAGGGGAGCCCGAGCCTTAGCCTAGGGGAGCCCTAGCCTAAAGCCTAGGGGTGCCCTAGCCTGAAGGCTAGGGGAGCCCGAGCCTTAGCCTAGGGGAGCCTAAAGCCTAGGGGTGCCCTAGCCTGAAGGCTAGGGGAGCCCGAGCCTTAGCCTAGGGGAGCCCTAGCCTAAAGCCTAGGGGTGCCCTAGCCTGAAGGCTAGGGGAGCCCGAGCCTTAGCCTAGGGGAGCCTAAAGCCTAGGGATGCCCTAGCCTGAAGGCTAGGGGAGCCCGAGCCTTAGCCTAGGGGAGCCCTAGCCTAAAGCCTAGGGGTGCCCTAGCCTGAAGGCTAGGGGAGCCCGAGCCTTAGCCTAGGGGAGCCTAAAGCCTAGGGGTGCCCTAGCCTGAAGGCTAGGGGAGCCCGAGCCTTAGCCTAGGGGAGCCCTAGCCTAAAGCCTAGGGGTGCCCTAGCCTGAAGGCTAGGGGAGCCCGAGCCTTAGCCTAGGGGAGCCTAAAGCCTAGGGGTGCCCTAGCCTGAAGGCTAGGGGAGCCCGAGCCTTAGCCTAGGGGAGCCCTAGCCTAAAGCCTAGGGGTGCCCTAGCCTGAAGGCTAGGGGAGCCCGAGCCTTAGCCTAGGGGAGCCTAAAGCCTAGGGGTGCCCTAGCCTGAAGGCTAGGGGAGCCCGAGCCTTAGCCTAGGGGAGCCCTAGCCTAAAGCCTAGGGGTGCCCTAGCCTGAAGGCTAGGGGAGCCTGAGCCTTAGCCTAGGGGAGCCTAAAGCCTAGGGGTGCCCTAGCCTGAAGGCTAGGGGAGCCCGAGCCTTAGCCTAGGGGAGCCTAAAGCCTAGGGGTGCCCTAGCCTGAAGGCTAGGGGAGCCCGAGCCTTAGTCTAGGGGAGCCCTAGCCTAAAGCCTAGGGGTGCCCTAGCCTGAAGGCTAGGGGAGCCCGAGCCTTAGCCTAGGGGAGCCTAAAGCCTAGGGGTGCCCTTGCCTGAAGGCTAGGGGAGCCCGAGCCTTAGCCTAGGGGAGCCCTAGCCTAAAGCCTAGGGGTGCCCTAGCCTGAAGGCTAGGGGAGCCCGAGCCTTAGCCTAGGGGAGCCTAAAGCCTAGGGGTGCCCTAGCCTGAAGGCTAGGGGAGCCCGAGCCTTAGCCTAGGGGAGCCCTAGCCTAAAGCCTAGGGGTGCCCTAGCCTGAAGGCTAGGGAAGCCCGAGCCTTAGCCTAGGGGAGCCTAAAGCCTAGGGGTGCCCTAGCCTGAAGGCTAGGGGAGCCCGAGCCTTAGCCTAGGGGAGCCCTAGCCTAAAGCCTAGGGGTGCCCTAGCCTGAAGGCTAGGGGAGCCCGAGCCTTAGCCTAGGGGAGCCTAAAGCCTAGGGGTGCCCTAGCCTGAAGGCTAGGGGAGCCTGAGCCTTAGCCTAGGGGAGCCCTAGCCTAAAGCCTAGGGGTTCCCTAGCCTGAAGGCTAGGGGAGCCCGAGCCTTAGCCTAGGGGAGCTTAAAGCCTAGGGGTGCCCTAGCCTGAAGGCTAGGGGAGCCCGAGCCTTAGCCTAGGGGAGCCCTAGCCTAAAGCCTAGGGGTGCCCTAGCCTGAAGGCTAGGGGAGCCCGAGCCTTAGCCTAGGGGAGCCTAAAGCCTAGGGGTGCCCTAGCCTGAAGGCTAGGGGAGCCCTAGCCTTAGCCTAGGGGAGCCTAAAGCCTAGGGGTGCCCTAGCCTGAAGGCTAGGGGAGCCCTAGCCTTAGCCTAGGGGTGCCCTAGCCTGAAGGCTAGGGGAGCCCGAGCCTTAGCCTAGGGGAGCCCTAGCCTAAAGCCTAGGGGTGCCCTAGCCTGAAGGCTAGGGGAGCCCGAGCCTTAGCCTAGGGGAGCCTAAAGCCTAGGGGTGCCCTAGCCTGAAGGCTAGGGGAGCCCTAGCCTTAGCCTAGGGGAGCCCTAGCCTAAAGCCTAGGGGTGCCCTAGCCTGAAGGCTAGGGGAGCCCTAGCCTTAGCCTAGGGGAGCCTAAAGCCTAGGGGTGCCCTAGCCTGAAGGCTAGGGGAGCCCTAGCTTTAGCCTAGGGGAGCCCTAGCCTAAAGCCTAGGGGTGCCCTAGCCTGAAGGCTAGGGGAGCCCTAGCCTTAGCCTAGGGGAGCCTAAAGCCTAGGGGTGCCCTAGCCTGAAGGCTAGGGGAGCCCTAGCCTTAGCCTAGGGGAGCCCTAGCCTAAAGCCTAGGGGTGCCCTAGCCTGAAGGCTAGGGGAGCCCTAGCCTTAGCCTAGGGGAGCCTAAAGCCTAGGGGTGCCCTAGCCTGAAGGCTAGGGGAGCCCTAGCCTTAGCCTAGGGGAGCCCTAGCCTAAAGCCTAGGGGTGCCCTAGCCTGAAGGCTAGGGGAGCCCTAGTCTTAGCCTAGGGGAGCCTAAAGCCTAGGGGTGCCCTAGCCTGAAGGCTAGGGGAGCCCTAGCCTTAGCCTAGGGGAGCCCTAGCCTAAAGCCTAGGGGTGCCCTAGCCTGAAGGCTAGGGGAGCCCTAGCCTTAGCCTAGGGGAGCCTAAAGCCTAGGGGTGCCCTAGCCTGAAGGCTAGGGGAGCCCTAGCCTTAGCCTAGGGGAGCCCTAGCCTAAAGCCTAGGGGTGCCCTAGCCTGAAGGCTAGGGGAGCCCTAGCCTTAGCCTAGGGGAGCCTAAAGCCTAGGGGTGCCCTAGCCTGAAGGCTAGGGGAGCCCTAGCCTTAGCCTAGGGGAGCCCTAGCCTAAAGCCTAGGGGTGCCCCAGCCTGAAGGCTAGGGGAGCCCTAGCCTTAGCCTAGGGGAGCCCTAGCCTAAAGCCTAGGGGTGCCCTAGCCTGAAGGCTAGGGGAGCCCTAGCCTTAGCCTAGGGGAGCCCTAGCCTAAAGCCTAGGGGTGCCCTAGCCTGAAGGCTAGGGGAGCCCTAGCCTTAGCCTAGGGGAGCCTAAAGCCTAGGGGTGCCCTAGCCTGAAGGCTAGGGGAGCCCTAGCCTTAGCCTAGGGGAGCCCTAGCCTAAAGCCTAGGGGTGCCCTAGCCTGAAGGCTAGGGGAGCCCTAGCCTTAGCCTAGGGGAGCCTAAAGCCTAGGGGTGCCCTAGCCTGAAGGCTAGGGGAGCCCTAGCCTTAGCCTAGGGGAGCCCTAGCCTAAAGCCTAGGGGTGCCCTAGCCTGAAGGCTAGGGGAGCCCTAGCCTTAGCCTAGGGGAGCCTAAAGCCTAGGGTTGCCCTAGCCTGAAGGCTAGGGGAGCCCTAGCCTTAGCCTAGGGGAGCCCTAGCCTAAAGCCTAGGGGTGCCCTAGCCTGAAGGCTAGGGGAGCCCTAGCCTTAGCCTAGGGGAGCCTAAAGCCTAGCGGTGCCCTAGCCTGAAGGCTAGGGGAGCCCTAGCCTTAGCCTAGGGGAGCCCTAGCCTAAAGCCTAGGGGTGCCCTAGCCTGAAGGCTAGGGGAGCCCTAGCCTTAGCCTAGGGGAGCCTAAAGCCTAGGGGTGCCCTAGCCTGAAGGCTAGGGGAGCCCTAGCCTTAGCCTAGGGGAGCCCTAGCCTAAAGCCTAGGGGTGCCCTAGCCTGAAGGCTAGGGGAGCCCTAGCCTTAGCCTAGGGGAGCTTAAAGCCTAGGGGTGCCCTAGCCTGAAGGCTAGGGGAGCCCTAGCCTTAGCCTAGGGGAGCCCTAGCCTAAAGCCTAGGGGTGCCCTACCCTGAAGGCTAGGGGAGCCCTAGCCTTAGCCTAGGGGAGCCTAAAGCCTAGGGGTGCCCTAGCCTGAAGGCTAGGGGAGCCCGAGCCTTAGCCTAGGGGAGCCCTAGCCTAAAGCCTAGGGGTGCCCTAGCCTGAAGGCTAGGGGAGCCCGAGCCTTAGCCTAGGGGAGCCTAAAGCCTAGGGGTGCCCTAGCCTGAAGGCTAGGGGAGCTCGAGCCTTAGCCTAGGGGAGCCCTAGCCTAAAGCCTAGGGGTGCCCTAGCCTGAAGGCTAGGGGAGCCCGAGCCTTAGCCTAGGGGAGCCTAAAGCCTAGGGGTGCCCTAGCCTGAAGGCTAGGGGAGCCCGAGCTTTAGCCTAGGGGAGCCCTAGCCTAAAGCCTAGGGGTGCCCTAGCCTGAAGGCTAGGGGAGCCTGAGCCTTAGCCTAGGGGAGCCTAAAGCCTAGGGGTGCCCTAGCCTGAAGGCTAGGGGAGCCCGAGCCTTAGCCTAGGGGAGCCCTAGCCTAAAGCCTAGGGGTGCCCTAGCCTGAAGGCTAGGGGAGCCCGAGCCTTAGCCTAGGGGAGCCTAAAGCCTAGGGGTGCCCTAGCCTGAAGGCTAGGGGAGCCCGAGCCTTAGCCTAGGGGAGCCCTAGCCTAAAGCCTAGGGGTGCCCTAGCCTGAAGGCTAGGGGAGCCCGAGCCTTAGCCTAGGGGAGCCTAAAGCCTAGGGGTGCCCTAGCCTGAAGGCTAGGGGAGCCCGAGCCTTAGCCTAGGGGAGCCCTAGCCTAAAGCCTAGGGGTGCCCTAGCCTGAAGGCTAGGGGAGCCCGAGCCTTAGCCTAGGGGAGCCTAAAGCCTAGGGGTGCCCTAGCCTGAAGGCTAGGGGAGCCCGAGCCTTAGCATAGGGGAGCCCTAGCCTAAAGCCTAGGGGTGCCCTAGCCTGAAGGCTAGGGGAGCCCGAGCCTTACCTAGGGGAGCCTAAAGCCTAGGGGTGCCCTAGCCTGAAGGCTAGGGGAGCCCGAGCCTTAGCCTAGGGGAGCCCTAGCCTAAAGCCTAGGGGTGCCCTAGCCTGAAGGCTAGGGGAGCCCGAGCCTTAGCCTAGGGGAGCCTAAAGCCTAGGGGTACCCTAGCCTGAAGGCTAGGGGAGCCCGAGCCTTAGCCTAGGGGAGCCCTAGCCTAAAGCCTAGGGGTGCCCTAGCCTGAAGGCTAGGGGAGCCCGAGCCTTAGCCTAGGGGAGCCTAAAGCCTAGGGGTGCCCTAGCCTGAAGGCTAGGGGAGCCCGAGCCTTAGCCTAGGGGAGCCCTAGCCTAAAGCCTAGGGGTGCCCTAGCCTGAAGGCTAGGGGAGCCCGAGCCTTAGCCTAGGGGAGCCTAAAGCCTAGGGGTGCCCTAGCCTGAAGGCTAGGGGAGCCCGAGCCTTAGCCTAGGGGAGCCCTAGCCTAAAGCCTAGGGGTGCCCTAGCCTGAAGGCTAGGGGAGCCCGAGCCTTAGCCTAGGGGAGCCTAAAGCCTAGGGGTGCCCTAGCCTGAAGGCTAGGGGAGCCCGAGCCTTAGCCTAGGGGAGCCCTAGCCTAAAGCCTAGGGGTGCCCTAGCCTGAAGGCTAGGGGAGCCCGAGCCTTAGCCTAGGGGAGCCTAAAGCCTAGGGGTGCCCTAGCCTGAAGGCTAGGGGAGCCCGAGCCTTAGCCTAGGGGAGCCCTAGCCTAAAGCCTAGGGGTGCCCTAGCCTGAAGGCTAGGGGAGCCCGAGCCTTAGCCTAGGGGAGCCTAAAGCCTAGGGATGCCCTAGCCTGAAGGCTAGGGGAGCCCGAGCCTTAGCCTAGGGGAGCCCTAGCCTAAAGCCTAGGGGTGCCCTAGCCTGAAGGCTAGGGGAGCCCGAGCCTTAGCCTAGGGGAGCCTAAAGCCTAGGGGTGCCCTAGCCTGAAGGCTAGGGGAGCCCGAGCCTTAGCCTAGGGGAGCCCTAGCCTAAAGCCTAGGGGTGCCCTAGCCTGAAGGCTAGGGGAGCCCGAGCCTTAGCCTAGGGGAGCCTAAAGCCTAGGGGTGCCCTAGCCTGAAGGCTAGGGGAGCCCGAGCCTTAGCCTAGGGGAGCCCTAGCCTAAAGCCTAGGGGTGCCCTAGCCTGAAGGCTAGGGGAGCCCGAGCCTTAGCCTAGGGGAGCCTAAAGCCTAGGGGTGCCCTAGCCTGAAGGCTAGGGGAGCCCGAGCCTTAGCCTAGGGGAGCCCTAGCCTAAAGCCTAGGGGTGCCCTAGCCTGAAGGCTAGGGGAGCCCGAGCCTTAGCCTAGGGGAGCCTAAAGCCTAGGGGTGCCCTAGCCTGAAGGCTAGGGGAGCCCGAGCCTTAGCCTAGGGGAGCCTAAAGCGTAGGGGTGCCCTAGCCTGAAGGCTAGGGGAGCCCGAGCCTTAGTCTAGGGGAGCCCTAGCCTAAAGCTTAGGGGTGCCCTAGCCTGAAGGCTAGGGGAGCCCGAGCCTTAGCCTAGGGGAGCCTAAAGCCTAGGGGTGCCCTAGCCTGAAGGCTAGGGGAGCCCGAGCCTTAGCCTAGGGGAGCCCTAGCCTAAAGCCTAGGGGTGCCCTAGCCTGAAGGCTAGGGGAGCCCGAGCCTTAGCCTAGGGGAGCCTAAAGCCTAGGGGTGCCCTAGCCTGAAGGCTAGGGGAGCCCGAGCCTTAGCCTAGGGGAGCCCTAGCCTAAAGCCTAGGGGTGCCCTAGCCTGAAGGCTAGGGGAGCCCGAGCCTTAGCCTAGGGGAGCCTAAAGCCTAGGGGTGCCCTAGCCTGAAGGCTAGGGGAGCCCGAGCCTTAGCCTAGGGGAGCCCTAGCCTAAAGCCTAGGGGTGCCCTAGCCTGAAGGCTAGGGGAGCCCGAGCCTTAGCCTAGGGGAGCCTAAAGCCTAGGGGTGCCCTAGCCTGAAGGCTAGGGGAGCCTGAGCCTTAGCCTAGGGGAGCCCTAGCCTAAAGCCTAGGGGTGCCCTAGCCTGAAGGCTAGGGGAGCCCGAGCCTTAGCCTAGGGGAGCTTAAAGCCTAGGGGTGCCCTAGCCTGAAGGCTAGGGGAGCCCGAGCCTTAGCCTAGGGGAGCCCTAGCCTAAAGCCTAGGGGTGCCCTAGCCTGAAGGCTAGGGGAGCCCGAGCCTTAGCCTAGGGGAGCCTAAAGCCTAGGGGTGCCCTAGCCTGAAGGCTAGGGGAGCCCTAGCCTTAGCCTAGGGGAGCCTAAAGCCTAGGGGTGCCCTAGCCTGAAGGCTAGGGGAGCCCTAGCCTTAGCCTAGGGGAGCCCTAGCCTAAAGCCTAGGGGTGCCCTAGCCTGAAGGCTAGGGGAGCCTAGCCTTAGCCTAGGGGAGCCCTAGCCTAAAGCCTAGGGGTGCCCTAGCCTGAAGGCTAGGGGAGCCCTAGCCTTAGCCTAGGGGAGCCTAAAGCCTAGGGGTGCCCTAGCCTGAAGGCTAGGGGAGCCCTAGCCTTAGCCTAGGGGAGCCCTAGCCTAAAGCCTAGGGGTGCCCTAGCCTGAAGGCTAGGGGAGCCCTAGCCTTAGCCTAGGGGAGCCTAAAGCCTAGGGGTGCCCTAGCCTGAAGGCTAGGGGAGCCCTAGCCTTAGCCTAGGGGAGCCCTAGCCTAAAGCCTAGGGGTGCCCTAGACTGAAGGCTAGGGGAGCCCTAGCCTTAGCCTAGGGGAGCCTAAAGCCTAGGGGTGCCCTAGCCTGAAGGCTAGGGGAGACCTAGCCTTAGCCTAGGGGAGCCCTAGCCTAAAGCCTAGGGGTGCCCTAGCCTGAAGGCTAGGGGAGCCCTAGCCTTAGCCTAGGGGAGCCTAAAGCCTAGGGGTGCCCTAGCCTGAAGGCTAGGGGAGCCCTAGCCTTAGCCTAGGGGAGCCCAAGCCTAAAGCCTAGGGGTGCCCTAGCCTGAAGGCTAGGGGAGCCCTAGCCTTAGCCTAGGGGAGCCTAAAGCCTAGGGGTGCCCTAGCCTGAAGGCTAGGGGAGCCCTAGCCTTAGCCTAGGGGAGCCCTAGCCTAAAGCCTAGGGGTGCCCTAGCCTGAAGGCTAGGGGAGCCCTAGCCTTAGCCTAGGGGAGCCTAAAGCCTAGGGGTGCCCTAGCCTGAAGGCTAGGGGAGCCCTAGCCTTAGCCTAGGGGAGCCCTAGCCTAAAGCCTAGGGGTGCCCTAGCCTGAAGGCTAGGGGAGCCCTAGTCTTAGCCTAGGGGAGCCTAAAGCCTAGCGGTGCCCTAGCCTGAAGGCTAGGGGAGCCCTAGCCTTAGCCTAGGGGAGCCCTAGCCTAAAGCCTAGGGGTGCCCTAGCCTGAAGGCTAGGGGAGCCCTAGCCTTAGCCTAGGGGAGCCTAAAGCCTAGGGGTGCCCTAGCCTGCAGGCTAGGGGAGCCCTAGCCTTAGTCTAGGGGAGCCCTAGCCTAAAGCCTAGGGGTTCCCTAGCCTGAAGGCTAGGGGAGCCCTAGCCTTAGCCTAGGGGAGCCTAAAGCCTAGGGGTGCCCTAGCCTGAAGGCTAGGGGAGCCCTAGCCTTAGCCTAGGGGAGCCCTAGCCTAAAGCCTAGGGGTGCCCTAGCCTGAAGGCTAGGGGAGCCCTAGCCTTAGCCTAGGGGAGCCTAAAGCCTAGGGGTGCCCTAGCCTGAAGGCTAGGGGAGCCCTAGCCTTAGCCTAGGGGAGCCCTAGCCTAAAGCCTAGGGGTGCCCTAGCCTGAAGGCTAGGTGAGCCCTAGCCTTAGCCTAGGGGAGCCTAAAGCCTAGGGGTGCCCTAGCCTGAAGGCTAGGGGAGCCCTAGCCTTAGCCTAGGGGAGCCCTAGCCTAAAGCCTAGGGGTGCCCTAGCCTGAAGGCTAGGGGAGCCCTAGCCTTAGCCTAGGGGAGCCTAAAGCCTAGGGGTGCCCTAGCCTGAAGGCTAGGGGAGCCCTAGCCTTAGCCTAGGGGAGCCCTAGCCTAAAGCCTAGGGGTGCCCTAGCCTGAAGGCTAGGGGAGCCCTAGCCTTAGCCTAGGGGAGCCTAAAGCCTAGGGGTGCCCTAGCCTGAACCTAGGGGAGCCCTAGCCTTAGCCTAGGGGAGCCCTAGCCTAAAGCCTAGGGGTGCCCTAGCCTGAAGGCTAGGGGAGCCCTAGCCTTAGCCTAGGGGAGCCTAAAGCCTAGGGGTGCCCTAGCCTGAAGGCTAGGGGAGCCCTAGCCTTAGCCTAGGGGAGCCCTAGCCTAAAGCCTAGGGGTGCCCTAGCCTGAAGGCTAGGGGAGCCCTAGCCTTAGCCTAGGGGAGCCTAAAGCCTAGGGGTGCCCTAGCCTGAAGGCTAGGGGAGCCCTAGCCTTAGCCTAGGGGAGCCCTAGCCTAAAGCCTAGGGGTGCCCTAGCCTGAAGGCTAGGGGAGCCCTAGCCTTAGCCTAGGGGAGCTTAAAGCCTAGGGGTGCCCTAGCCTGAAGGCTAGGGGAGCCCTAGCCTTAGCCTAGGGGAGCCCTAGCCTAAAGCCTAGGGGTGCCCTACCCTGAAGGCTAGGGGAGCCCTAGCCTTAGCCTAGGGGAGCCTAAAGCCTAGGGGTGCCCTAGCCTGAAGGCTAGGGGAGCCCTAGCCTTAGCCTAGGGGAGCCCTAGCCTAAAGCCTAGGGGTGCCCTAGCCTGAAGGCTAGGGGAGCCCTAGCCTTAGCCTAGGGGAGCCTAAAGCCTAGGGGTGCCCTAGCCTGAAGGCTAGGGGAGCCCTAGCCTTAGCCTAGGGGAGCCCTAGCCTAAAGCCTAGGGGTGCCCTAGCCTGAAGGCTAGGGGAGCCCTAGCCTTAGCCTAGGGGAGCCTAAAGCCTAGTGGTGCCCTAGCCTGAAGGCTAGGGGAGCCCTAGCCTTAGCCTAGGGGAGCCCTAGCCTAAAGCCTAGGGGTGCCCTAGCCTGAAGGCTAGGGGAGCCCTAGCCTTAGCCTAGGGGAGCCTAAAGCCTAGGGGTGCCCTAGCCTGAAGGCTAGGGGAGCCCTAGCCTTAGCCTAGGGGAGCCCTAGCCTAAAGCCTAGGAGGTCCCTAGCCTGAAGGCTAGGGGAGCCCTAGCCTTAGCCTAGGGGAGCCTAAAGCCTAGGGGTGCCCTAGCCTGAAGGCTAGGGGAGCCCTAGCCTTAGCCTAGGGGAGCCTAAAGCCTAGGGGTGCCCTAGCCTGAAGGCTAGGGGAGCCCTAGCCTTAGCCTAGGGGAGCCTAAAGTCTAGGGGTGCCCTAGCCTGAAGGCTAGGGGAGCCCTAGCCTTAGCCTAGGGGAGCCCTAGCCTAAAGCCTAGGGGTGCCCTAGCCTGAAGGCTAGGGGAGCCCTAGCCTTAGCCTAGGGGAGCCTAAAGCCTAGGGGTGCCCTAGCCTGAAGGCTAGGGGAGCCCTAGCCTTAACCTAGGGGAGCCCTAGCCTAAAGCCTAGGGGTGCCCTAGCCTGAAGGCTAGGGGAGCCCTAGCCTTAGCCTAGGGGAGCCTAAATCCTAGGGGTGCCCTAGCCTGAAGGCTAGGGGAGCCCTAGCCTTAGCCTAGGGGAGCCCTAGCCTAAAGCCTAGGGGTGCCGTAGCCTGAAGGCTAGGGGAGCCCTAGCCTTAGCCTAGGGGAGCCTAAAGCCTAGGGGTGCCCTAGCCTGAAGGCTAGGGGAGCCCTAGCCTTAGCCTAGGGGAGCCCTAGCCTAAAGCCTAGGGGTGCCCTAGCCTGAAGGCTAGGGGAGCCCTAGCCTTAGCCTAGGGGAGCCTAAAGCATAGGGGTGCCCTAGCCTGAAGGCTAGGGGAGCCCTAGCCTTAGCCTAGGGGAGCCCTAGCCTAAAGCCTAGGGGTGCCCTAGCCTGAAGGCTAGGGGAGCCCTAGCCTTAGCCTAGGGGAGCCTAAAGCCTAGGGGTGCCCTAGCCTGAAGGCTAGGGGAGCCCTAGCCTTAGCCTAGGGGAGCCCTAGCCTAAAGCCTAGGGGTTCCCTAGCCTGAAGGCTAGGGGAGCCCGAGCCTTAGCCTAGGGGAGCCTAAAGCCTAGGGGTGCCCTAGCCTGAAGGCTAGGGGAGCCCTAGCCTTAGCCTAGGGGAGCCCTAGCCTAAAGCCTAGGGGTGCCCTAGCCTGAAGGCTAGGGGAGCCCTAGCCTTAGCCTAGGGGAGCCTAAAGCCTAGGGGTGCCCTAGCCTGAAGGCTAGGGGAGCCCTAGCTTTAGCCTAGGGGAGCCCTAGCCTAAAGCCTAGGGGTGCCCTAGCCTGAAGGCTAGGGGAGCCCTAGCCTTAGCCTAGGGGAGCCTAAAGCCTAGGGGTGCCCTAGCCTGAAGGCTAGGGGAGCCCTAGCCTTAGCCTAGGGGAGCCCTAGCCTAATGCCTAGGGGTGCCCTAGCCTGAAGGCTAGGGGAGCCCTAGCCTTAGCCTAGGGGAGCCTAAAGCCTAGGGGTGCCCTAGCCTGAAGGCTAGGGGAGCCCTAGCCTTAGCCTAGGGGAGCCCTAGCCTAAAGCCTAGGGGTGCCCTAGCCTGAAGGCTAGGGGAGCCCTAGTCTTAGCCTAGGGGAGCCTAAAGCCTAGCGGTGCCCTAGCCTGAAGGCTAGGGGAGCCCTAGCCTTAGCCTAGGGGAGCCCTAGCCTAAAGCCTAGGGGTGCCCTAGCCTTAGCCGAGGGGAGCCTAAAGCCTAGGGGTGCCCTAGCCTGAAGGCTAGGGGAGCCCTATCCTTAGCCTAGGGGAGCCCTAGCCTAAAGCCTAGGGGTGCCCTAGCCTGAAGGCTAGGGGAGCCCTAGCCTTAGCCTAGGGGAGCCTAAAGCCTAGGGGTGCCCTAGCCTGAAGGCTAGGGGAGCCCTAGCCTTAGCCTAGGGGAGCCCTAGCCTAAAGCCTAGGGGTGCCCTAGCCTGAAGGCTAGGGGAGCCCTAGCCTTAGCCTAGGGGAGCCTAAAGCCTAGGGGTGCCCTAGCCTGAAGGCTAGGGGAGCCCTAGCCTTAGCCTAGGGGAGCCTAAAGCCTAGGGGTGCCCTAGCCTGAAGGCTAGGGGAGCCCTAGCCTTAGTCTAGGGGAGCCCTAGCCTAAAGCCTAGGGGTGCCCTAGCCTGAAGGCTAGGGGAGCCCTAGCCTTAGCCTAGGGGAGCCCTAGCCTAAAGCCTAGGGGTGCCCTAGCCTGAAGGCTAGGGGAGCCCTAGCCTTAGCCTAGGGGAGCCCTAGCCTAAAGCCTAGGGGTGCCCTAGCCTGAAGGCTAGGGGAGCCCTAGCCTTAGCCTAGGGGAGCCCTAGCCTAAAGCCTAGGGGTGCCCTAGCCTGAATGAGGGGAGCCCTAGCCTTAGCCTAGGGGAGCCTAAAGCCTAGGGGTGCCCTAGCCTGAAGGCTAGGGGAGCCCTAG
Source organism: Tenrec ecaudatus (assembly GCF_050624435.1). Lineage (NCBI taxonomy): Eukaryota > Metazoa > Chordata > Mammalia > Afrosoricida > Tenrecidae > Tenrec > Tenrec ecaudatus. The sequence goes on along the minus strand of NW_027459128.1, from coordinate 101,582 downwards.
CCTTAGCCTAGGGGAGCCTAAAGCCTAGGGGTGCCCTAGCCTGAAGGCTAGGGGAGCCCTAGCCTTAGCCTAGGGGAGCCTAAAGCCTAGGGGTGCCCTAGCCTGAAGGCTAGGGGAGCCCTAGCCTTAGCCTAGGGGAGCCTAAAGCCTAGGGGTGCCCTAGCCTGAAGGCTAGGGGAGCCCTAGCCTTAGCCTAGGGGAGCCTAAAGCCTAGGGGTGCCCTAGCCTGAAGGCTAGGGGAGCCCTAGCCTTAGCCTAGGGGAGCCTAAAGCCTAGGGGTGCCCTAGCCTGAAGGCTAGGGGAGCCCTAGCCTTAGCCTAGGGGAGCCTAAAGCCTAGGGGTGCCCTAGCCTGAAGGCTAGGGGAGCCCTAGCCTTAGCCTAGGGGAGCCCTAGCCTAAAGCCTAGGGGTGCCCTAGCCTGAAGGCTAGGGGAGCCCTAGCCTTAGCCTAGGGGAGCCTAAAGCCTAGGGGTGCCCTAGCCTGAAGGCTAGGGGAGCCCTAGCCTTAGCCTAGAGGAGCCCTAGCCTAAAGCCTAGGGGTGCCCTAGCCTGAAGGCTAGGGGAGCCCTAGCCTTAGCCTAGGGGAGCCTAAAGCCTAGGGGTGCCCTAGCCTGAAGGCTAGGGGAGCCCTAGCCTTAGCCTAGGGGAGCCTAAAGCCTAGGGGTGCCCTAGCCTGAAGGCTAGGGGAGCCCTAGCCTAAAGCCTAGGGGTGCCCTAGCCTGAAGGCTAGGGGAGCCCTAGCCTAAAGCCTAGGGGTGCCCTAGCCTGAAGGCTAGGGGAGCCCTAGCCTTAGCCTAGGGGAGCCTAAAGCCTAGGGGTGCCCTAGCCTGAAGGCTAGGGGAGCCCTAGCCTTAACCTAGGGGAGCCCTAGCCTAAAGCCTAGGGGTGCCCTAGCCTGAAGGCTAGGGGAGCCCTAGCCTTAGCCTAGGGGAGCCTAAAGCCTAGGGGTGCCCTAGCCTGAAGGCTAGGGGAGCCCTAGCCTTAGCCTAGGGGAGCCCTAGCCTAAAGCCTAGGGGTGCCCTAGCCTGAAGGCTAGGGGAGCCATAGCCTTAGCCTAGGGGAGCCTAAAGCCTAGGGGTGCCCTAGCCTGAAGGCTAGGGGATCCCTAGCCTTAGCCTAGGGGAGCCCTAGCCTAAAGCCTAGGGGTGCCCTAGCCTGAAGGCTAGGGGAGCCCTAGCCTTAGCCTAGGGGAGCCTAAAGCCTAGGGGTGCCCTAGCCTGAAGGCTAGGGGAGCCCTAGCCTTAGCCTAGGGGAGCCCTAGCCTAAAGCCTAGGGGTGCCCTAGCCTGAAGGCTAGGGGAGCCCTAGCCTTAGCCTAGGGGAGCCTAAAGCCTAGGGGTGCCCTAGTCTGAAGGCTAGGGGAGCCCTAGCCTTAGCCTAGGGGAGCCCTAGCCTAAAGCCTAGGGGTGCCCTAGCCTGAAGGCTAGGGGAGCCCTAGCCTTAGCCTAGGGGAGCCTAAAGCCTAGGGGTGCCCTAGCCTGAAGGCTAGGGGAGCCCTAGCCTTAGCCTAAGGGAGCCCTATCCTAAAGCCTAGGGTGCCCTAGCCTGAAGGCTAGGGGAGCCCTAGCCTTAGCCTAGGGGAGCCTAAAGCCTAGGGGTGCCCTAGCCTGAAGGCTAGGGGAGCCCTAGCCTTAGCCTAGGGGAGCCTAAAGCCTAGGGGTGCCCTAGCCTGAAGGCTAGGGGAGCCCTAGCCTTAGCCTAGGGGAGCCCTAGCCTAAAGCCTAGGGGTGCCCTAGCCTGAAGGCTAGGGGAGCCCTAGCCTTAGCCTAGGGGAGCCCTAGCCTAAAGCCTAGGGGTGCCCTAGCCTGAAGGCTAGGGGAGCCCTAGCCTTAGCCTAGGGGAGCCCTAGCCTAAAGCCTAGGGGTGCCCTAGCCTGAAGGCTAGGGGAGCCCTAGCCTTAGCCTAGGGGAGCCCTAGCCTAAAGCCTAGGGGTGCCCTAGCCTGAAGGCTAGGGGAGCCCTAGCCTTAGCCAAGGGGAGCCCTAGCCTAAAGCCTAGGGGTGCCCTAGCCTGAAGGCTAGGGGAGCCCTAGCCTTAGCCTAGGGGAGCCCTAGCCTAAAGCCTAGGGGTGCCCTAGCCTGAAGGCTAGGGGAGCCCTAGCCTTAGCCTAGGGGAGCCCTAGCCTAAAGCCTAGGGGTGCCCTAGCCTGAAGGCTAGGGGAGCCCTAGCCTTAGCCTAGGGGAGCCCTAGCCTAAAGCCTAGGGGTGCCCTAGCCTGAAGGCTAGGGGAGCCCTAGCCTTAGCCTAGGGGAGCCCTAGCCTAAAGCCTAGGGGTGCCCTAGCCTGAAGGCTAGGGGAGCCCTAGCCTTAGCCTAGGGGAGCCTAAAGCCTAGGGGTGCCCTAGCCTGAAGGCTAGGGGAGCCCTAGCCTTAGCCTAGGGGAGCCCTAGCCTAAAGCCTAGGGGTGCCCTAGCCTGAAGGCTAGGGGAGCCCTAGCCTTAGCCTAGGGGAGCTTAAAGCCTAGGGGTGCCCTAGCCTGAAGGCTAGGGGAGCCCTAGCCTTAGCCTAGGGGAGCCCTAGCCTAAAGCCTAGGGGTGCCCTACCCTGAAGGCTAGGGGAGCCCTAGCCTTAGCCTAGGGGAGCCTAAAGCCTAGGGGTGCCCTAGCCTGAAGGCTAGGGGAGCCCTAGCCTTAGCCTAGGGGAGCCCTAGCCTAAAGCCTAGGGGTGCCCTAGCCTGAAGGCTAGGGGAGCCCTAGCCTTAGCCTAGGGGAGCCTAAAGCCTAGGGGTGCCCTAGCCTGAAGGCTAGGGGAGCCCTAGCCTTAGCCTAGGGGAGCCCTAGCCTAAAGCCTAGGGGTGCCCTAGCCTGAAGGCTAGGGGAGCCCTAGCCTTAGCCTAGGGGAGCCTAAAGCCTAGTGGTGCCCTAGCCTGAAGGCTAGGGGAGCCCTAGCCTTAGCCTAGGGGAGCCCTAGCCTAAAGCCTAGGGGTGCCCTAGCCTGAAGGCTAGGGGAGCCCTAGCCTTAGCCTAGGGGAGCCTAAAGCCTAGTGGTGCCCTAGCCTGAAGGCTAGGGGAGCCCTAGCCTTAGCCTAGGGGAGCCCTAGCCTAAAGCCTAGGGGTGCCCTAGCCTGAAGGCTAGGGGAGCCCTAGCCTTAGCCTAGGGGAGCCTAAAGCCTAGGGGTGCCCTAGCCTGAAGGCTAGGGGAGCCCTAGCCTTAGCCTAGGGGAGCCCTAGCCTAAAGCCTAGGGGTGCCCTAGCCTGAAGGCTAGGGGAGCCCTAGCCTTAGCCTAGGGGAGCCTAAAGCCTAGGGGTGCCCTAGCCTGAAGGCTAGGGGAGCCCTAGCCTTAGCCTAGGGGAGCCCTAGCCTAAAGCCTAGGGGTGCCCTAGCCTGAAGGCTAGGGGAGCCCTAGCCTTAACCTAGGGGAGCCCTAGCCTAAAGCCTAGGGGTGCCCTAGCCTGAAGGCTAGGGGAGCCCTAGCCTTAGCCTATGGGAGCCTAAAGCCTAGGGGTGCCCTAGCCTGAAGGCTAGGGGAGCCCTAGCCTTAGCCTAGGGGAGCCCTAGCCTAAAGCCTAGGGGTGCCCTAGCCTGAAGGCTAGGGGAGCCCTAGCCTTAGCCTAGGGGAGCCTAAAGCCTAGGGGTGCCCTAGCCTGAAGGCTAGGGGAGCCCTAGCCTTAGCCTAGGGGAGCCCTAGCCTAAAGCCTAGGGGTGCCCTAGCCTGAAGGCTAGGGGAGCCCTAGCCTTAGCCTAGGGGAGCCTAAAGCCTAGGGGTGCCCTAGCCTGAAGGCTAGGGGAGCCCTAGCCTTAGCCTAGGGGAACCCTAGCCTAAAGCCTAGGGGTGCCCTAGCCTGAAGGCTAGGGGAGCCCTAGCCTTAGCCTAGGGGAGCCTAAAGCCTAGGGGTGCCCTAGCCTGAAGGCTAGGGGAGCCCTAGCCTTAGCCTAGGGGAGCCCTAGCCTAAAGCCTAGGGGTGCCCTAGCCTGAAGGCTAGGGGAGCCCTAGCCTTAGCCTAGGGGAGCCTAAAGCCTAGGGATGCCCTAGCCTGAAGGCTAGGGGAGCCCTAGCCTTAGCCTAAGGGAGCCCTAGCCTAAAGCCAAGGGGTGCCCTAGCCTGAAGGCTAGGGGAGCCCTAGCCTTAGCCTAGGGGAGCCTAAAGCCTAGGGGTGCCCTAGCCTGAAGGCTAGGGGAGCCCTAGCCTTAGCCTAGGGGAGCCCTAGCCTAAAGCCTAGGGGTGCCCTAGCCTGAAGGCTAGGGGAGCCCTAGCCTTAGCCTAGGGGAGCCTAAAGCCTAGGGGTGCCCTAGCCTGAAGGCTAGGGGAGCCCTAGCCTTAGCCTAGGGGAGCCCTAGCCTAAAGCCTAGGGGTGCCCTAGCCTGAAGGCTAGGGGAGCCCTAGCCTTAGCCTAGGGGAGCCTAAAGCCTAGGGGTGCCCTAGCCTGAAGGCTAGGGGAGCCCTAGCCTTAGCCTAGGGGAGCCCTAGCCTAAAGCCTAGGGGTGCCCTAGCCTGAAGGCTAGGGGAGCCCTAGCCTTAGCCTAGGGGAGCCTAAAGCCTAGGGGTGCCCTAGCCTGAAGGCTAGGGGATCCCTAGCCTTAGCCTAGGGGAGCCTAAAGCCTAGGGGTGCCCTAGCCTGAAGGCTAGGGGAGCCCTAGCCTTAGCCTAGGGGAGCCCTAGCCTAAAGCCTAGGGGTGCCCTAGCCTGAAGGCTAGGGGATCCCTAGCCTTAGCTTAGGGGAGCCTAAAGCCTAGGGGTGCCCTGGCCTGAAGGCTAGGGGAGCCCTAGCCTTAGCCTAGGGGAGCCCTAGCCTAAAGCCTAGGGGTGCCCTAGCCTGAAGGCTAGGGGAGCCCTAGCCTTAGCCTAGGGGAGCCCTAGCCTAAAGCCTAGGGGTGCCCTAGCCTGAAGGCTAGGGGAGCCCTAGCCTTAGCCTAGGGGAGCCCTAGCCTAAAGCCTAGGGGTGCCCTAGCCTGAATGACGGGAGCCCTAGCCTTAGCCTAGGGGAGCCTAAAGCCTAGGGGTGCCCTAGCCTGAAGGCTAGGGGAGCCCTAGCCTTAGCCTAGGGGAGCCTAAAGCCTAGGGGTGCCCTAGCCTGAAGGCTAGGGGAGCCCTAGCCTTAGCCTAGGGGAGCCTAAAGCCTAGGGGTGCCCTAGCCTGAAGGCTAGGGGAGCCCTAGCCTTAGCCTAGGGGAGCCTAAAGCCTAGGGGTGCCCTAGCCTGAAGGCTAGGGGAGCCCTAGCCTTAGCCTAGGGGAGCCTAAAGCCTAGGGGTGCCCTAGCCTGAAGGCTAGGGGAGCCCTAGCCTTAGCCTAGGGGAGCCTAAAGCCTAGGGGTGCCCTAGCCTGAAGGCTAGGGGAGCCCTAGCCTTAGCCTAGGGGAGCCCTAGCCTAAAGCCTAGGGGTGCCCTAGCCTGAAGGCTAGGGGAGCCCTAGCCTTAGCCTAGGGGAGCCTAAAGCCTAGGGGTGCCCTAGCCTGAAGGCTAGGGGAGCCCTAGCCTTAGCCTAGGGGAGCCCTAGCCTAAAGCCTAGGGGTGCCCTAGCCTGAAGGCTAGGGGAGCCCTAGCCTTAGCCTAGGGGAGCCTAAAGCCTAGGGGTGCCCTAGCCTGAAGGCTAGGGGAGCCCTAGCCTTAGCCTAGGGGAGCCTAAAGCCTAGGGGTGCCCTAGCCTGAAGGCTAGGGGAGCCCTAGCCTTAGCCTAGGGGAGCCCTAGCCTAAAGCCTAGGGGTGCCCTAGCCTGAAGGCTAGGGGAGCCCTAGCCTTAGCCTAGGGGAGCATAAAGCCTAGGGGTGCCCTAGCCTGAAGGCTAGGGGAGCCCTAGCCTTAGCCTAGGGGAGCCCTAGCCTAAAGGCTAGGGGTGCCCTAGCCTGAAGGCTAGGGGAGCCCTAGCCTTAGCCTAGGGGAGCCTAAAGCCTAGGGGTGCCCTAGCCTGAAGGCTAGGGGAGCCCTAGCCTTAGCCTAGGGGAGCCCTAGCCTAAAGCCTAGGGGTGCCCTAGCCTGAAGGCTAGGGGAGCCCTAGCCTTAGCCTAGGGGAGCCTAAAGCCTAGGGGTGCCCTAGCCTGAAAGCTAGGGGAGCCCTAGCCTTAGCCTAGGGGAGCCCTAGCCTAAAGCCTAGGGGTGTCCTAGCCTGAAGGCTAGGGGAGCCCTAGCCTTAGCCTAGGGGAGCCTAAAGCCTAGGGGTGCCCTAGTCTGAAGGCTAGGGGAGCCCTAGCCTTAGCCTAGGGGAGCCCTAGCCTAAAGCCTAGGGGTGCCCTAGCCTGAAGGCTAGGGGAGCCCTAGCCTTAGCCTAGGGGAGCCTAAAGCCTAGGGGTGCCCTAGCCTGAAGGCTAGGGGAGCCCTAGCCTTAGCCTAAGGGAGCCCTATCCTAAAGCCTAGGGTGCCCTAGCCTGAAGGCTAGGGGAGCCCTAGCCTTAGCCTAGGGGAGCCTAAAGCCTAGGGGAGCCCTAGCCTGAAGGCTAGGGGAGCCCTAGCCTTAGCCTAGGGGAGCCTAAAGCCTAGGGGTGCCCTAGCCTGAAGGCTAGGGGAGCCCTAGCCTTAGCCTAGGGGAGCCCTAGCCTAAAGCCTAGGGGTGCCCTAGCCTGAAGGCTAGGGGAGCCCTAGCCTTAGCCTAGGGGAGCCCTAGCCTAAAGCCTAGGGGTGCCCTAGCCTGAAGGCTAGGGGAGCCCTAGCCTTAGCCTAGGGGAGCCCTAGCCTAAAGCCTAGGGGTGCCCTAGCCTGAAGGCTAGGGGAGCCCTAGCCTTAGCCTAGGGGAGCCCTAGCCTAAAGCCTAGGGGTGCCCTAGCCTGAAGGCTAGGGGAGCCCTAGCCTTAGCCTAGGGGAGCCCTAGCCTAAAGCCTAGGGGTGCCCTAGCCTGAAGGCTAGGGGAGCCCTAGCCTTAGCCTAGGGGAGCCCTAGCCTAAAGCCTAGGGGTGCCCTAGCCTGAAGGCTAGGGGAGCCCTAGCCTTAGCCTAGGGGAGCCCTAGCCTAAAGCCTAGGGGTGCCCTAGCCTGAAGGCTAGGGGAGCCCTAGCCTTAGCCTAGGGGAGCCCTAGCCTAAAGCCTAGGGGTGCCCTAGCCTGAAGGCTAGGGGAGCCCTAGCCTTAGCCTAGGGGAGCCCTAGCCTAAAGCCTAGGGGTGCCCTAGCCTGAAGGCTAGGGGAGCCCTAGCCTTAGCCTAGGGGAGCCCTAGCCTAAAGCCTAGGGGTGCCCTAGCCTGAAGGCTAGGGGAGCCCTAGCCTTAGCCTAGGGGAGCCCTAGCCTAAAGCCTAGGGGTGCCCTAGCCTGAAGGCTAGGGGAGCCCTAGCCTTAGCCTAGGGGAGCCCTAGCCTAAAGCCTAGGGGTGCCCTAGCCTGAAGGCTAGGGGAGCCCTAGCCTTAGCCTAGGGGAGCCCTAGCCTAAAGCCTAGGGGTGCCCTAGCCTGAAGGCTAGGGGAGCCCTAGCCTTAGCCTAGGGGAGCCCTAGCCTAAAGCCTAGGGGTGCCCTAGCCTGAAGGCTAGGGGAGCCCTAGCCTTAGCCTAGGGGAGCCTAAAGCCTAGGGGTGCCCTAGCCTGAAGGCTAGGGGAGCCCTAGCCTTAGCCTAGGGGAGCCTAAAGCCTAGGGGAGCCCTAGCCTGAAGGCTAGGGGAGCCCTAGCCTTAGCCTAGGGGAGCCTAAAGCCTAGGGGTGCCCTAGCCTGAAGGCTAGGGGAGCCCTAGCCTTAGCCTAGGGGAGCCTAAAGCCTAGGGGTGCCCTAGCCTGAAGGCTAGGGGAGCCCTAGCCTTAGCCTAGGGGAGCCTAAAGCCTAGGGGTGCCCTAGCCTGAAGGCTAGGGGAGCCCTAGCCTTAGCCTAGGGGAGCCTAAAGCCTACGGGTGCCCTAGCCTGAAGCCTAGGGGAGCCCTAGCCTTAGCCTAGGGGAGCCTAAAGCCTAGGGGTGCCCTAGCCTGAAGGCTAGGGGTGCCCTAGCCTTAGCCTAGGGGAGCCTAAAGCCTAGGGGTGCCCTAGCCTGAAGGCTAGGGGAGCCCTAGCCTTAGCCTAGGGGAGCCTAAAGCCTAGGGGTGCCCTAGCCTGAAGGCTAGGGGTGCCCTAGCCTTAGCCTAGGGGAGCCTAAAGCCTAGGGGTGCCCTAGCCTGAAGGCTAGGGGAGCCCTAGCCTTAGCCTAGGGGAGCCTAAAGCCTAGGGGTGCCCTAGCCTGAAGGCTAGGGGAGCCCTAGCCTTAGCCTAGGGGAGCCTAAAGCCTAGGGGTGCCCTAGCCTGAAGGCTAGGGGAGCCCTAGCCTTAGCCTAGGGGAGCCTAAAGCCTAGGGGTGCCCTAGCCTGAAGGCTAGGGGAGCCCTAGCCTTAGCCTAGGGGAGCCTAAAGCCTAGGGGTGCCCTAGCCTGAAGGCTAGGGGAGCCCTAGCCTTAGCCTAGGGGAGCCTAAAGCCTAGGGGTGCCCTAGCCTGAAGGCTAGGAGAGCCCTAGCCTTAGCCTAGGGGAGCCTAAAGCCTAGGGGTGCCCTAGCCTGAAGGCTAGGGGAGCCCTAGCCTTAGCCTAGGGGAGCCTAAAGCCTAGGGGTGCCCTAGCCTGAAGGCTAGGGGAGCCCTAGCCTTAGCCTAGGGGAGCCTAAAGCCTAGGGGTGCCCTAGCCTGAAGGCTAGGGGAGCCCTAGCCTTAGCCTAGGGGAGCCTAAAGCCTAGGGGTGCCCTAGCCTGAAGGCTAGGGGAGCCCTAGCCTTAGCCTAGGGGAGCCTAAAGCCTAGGGGTGCCCTAGCCTGAAGGCTAGGGGAGCCTTAGCCTTAGCCTAGGGGAGCCTAAAGCCTAGGGGTGCCCTAGCCTGAAGGCTAGGGGAGCCCTAGCCTTAGCCTAGGGGAGCCTAAAGCCTAGGGGTGCCCTAGCCTGAAGGCTAGGGGAGCCCTAGCCTTAGCCTAGGGCAGCCTAAAGCCTAGGGGTGCCCTAGCCTGAAGGCTAGGGGAGCCCTAGCCTTAGCCTAGGGCAGCCTAAAGCCTAGGGGTGCCCTAGCCTGAAGGCTAGGGGAGCCCTAGCCTAAGCCTAGGGGAGCCTAAAGCCTAGGGGTGCCCTAGCCTGAAGGCTAGGGGAGCCCTAGCCTAAGCCTAGGGGAGCCTAAAGCCTAGGGGTGCCCTAGCCTGAAGGCTAGGGGAGCCCTAGCCTTAGCCTAGGGGAGCCTAAAGCCTAGGGGTGCCCTAGCCTGAAGGCTAGGGGAGCCCTAGCCTTAGCCTAGGGGAGCCTAAAGCCTAGGGGTGCCCTAGCCTGAAGGCTAGGGGAGCCCTAGCCTTAGCCTAGGGGAGCCTAAAGCCTAGGGGTGCCCTAGCCTGAAGGCTAGGGGAGCCCTAGCCTTAGCCTAGGGGAGCCTAAAGCCTAGGGGTGCCCTAGCCTGAAGGCTAGGGGAGCCCTAGCCTTAGCCTAGGGGAGCCTAAAGCCTAGGGGTGCCCTAGCCTGAAGGCTAGGGGAGCCCTAGCCTTAGCCTAGGGGAGCCTAAAGCCTAGGGGTGCCCTAGCCTGAAGGCTAGGGGAGCCCTAGCCTTAGCCTAGGGGAGCCTAAAGCCTAGGGGTGCCCTAGCCTGAAGGCTAGGGGAGCCCTAGCCTTAGCCTAGGGGAGCCTAAAGCCTAGGGGTGCCCTAGCCTGAAGGCTAGGGGAGCCCTAGCCTTAGCCTAGGGGAGCCTAAAGCCTAGGGGTGCCCTAGCCTGAAGGCTAGGGGAGCCCTAGCCTTAGCCTAGGGGAGCCTAAAGCCTAGGGGTGCCCTAGCCTGAAGGCTAGGGGAGCCCTAGCCTTAGCCTAGGGGAGCCTAAAGCCTAGGGGTGCCCTAGCCTGAAGGCTAGGGGAGCCCTAGCCTTAGCCTAGGGGAGCCTAAAGCCTAGGGGTGCCCTAGCCTGAAGGCTAGGGGAGCCCTAGCCTTAGCCTAGGGGAGCCTAAAGCCTAGGGGTGCCCTAGCCTGAAGGCTAGGGGAGCCCTAGCCTTAGCCTAGGGGAGCCTAAAGCCTAGGGGTGCCCTAGCCTGAAGGCTAGGGGAGCCCTAGCCTTAGCCTAGGGGAGCCTAAAGCCTAGGGGTGCCCTAGCCTGAAGGCTAGGGGAGCCCTAGCCTTAGCCTAGGGGAGCCTAAAGCCTAGGGGTGCCCAAGCCTGAAGGCTAGGGGAGCCCTAGCCTTAGCCTAGGGGAGCCTAAAGCCTAGGGGTGCCCTAGCCTGAAGGCTAGGGGAGCCCTAGCCTTAGCCTAGGGGAGCCAAAACCTAGGGGTGCCCTAGCCTGAAGGCTAGGGGAGCCCTAGCCTTAGCCTAGGGGAGCCTAAAGCCTAGGGGTGCCCTAGCCTGAAGGCTAGGGGAGCCCTAGCCTTAGCCTAGGGGAGCCTAAAGCCTAGGGGTGCCCTAGCCTGAAGGCTAGGGGAGCCCTAGCCTTAGCCTAGGGGAGCCTAAAGCCTAGGGGTGCCCTAGCCTGAAGGCTAGGGGAGCCCTAGCCTTAGCCTAGGGGAGCCTAAAGCCTAGGGGTGCCCTAGCCTGAAGGCTAGGGGAGCCCTAGCCTTAGCCTAGGGGAGCCTAAAGCCTAGGGGTGCCCTAGCCTGAAGGCTAGGGGAGCCCTAGACTTAGCCTAGGGGAGCCTAAAGCCTAGGGGTGCCCTAGCCTGAAGGCTAGGGGAGCCCTAGCCTTAGCCTAGGGGAGCCTAAAGCCTAGGGGTGCCCTAGCCTGAAGGCTAGGGGAGCCCTAGCCTTAGCCTAGGGGAGCCTAAAGCCTAGGGGTGCCCTAGCCTGAAGGCTAGGGGAGCCCTAGCCTTAGCCTAGGGGAGCCCTAGCCTAAAGCCTAGGGGTGCCCTAGCCTGAAGGCTAGGGGAGCCCAAGCCTTAGCCTAGGGGAGCCTAAAGCCTAGGGGTGCCCTAGCCTGAAGGCTAGGGGAGCCCTAGCCTTAGCCTAGGGGAGCCCTAGCCTAAAGCCTAGGGGTGCCCTAGCCTGAAGGCTAGGGGAGCCCTAGCCTTAGCCTAGGGGAGCCTAAAGCCTAGGGGTGCCCTAGCCTGAAGGCTAGGGGAGCCCTAGCCTTAGCCTAGGGGTGCCCTAGCCTAAAGCCTAGGGGTGCCCTAGCCTGAAGGCTAGGGGAGCCCTAGCCTTAGCCTAGGGGAGCCTAAAGCCTAGGGGTGCCCTAGCCTGAAGGCTAGGGGATCCCTAGCCTTAGCCTAGGGGTGCCCTAGCCTAAAGCCTAGGGGTGCCCTAGCCTGAAGGCTAGGGGAGCCCTAGCCTTAGCCTAGGGGAGCCTAAAGCCTAGGGGTGCCCTAGCCTGAAGGCTAGGGGAGCCCTAGCCTTAGCCTAGGGGAGCCTAAAGCCTAGGGGTGCCCTAGCCTGAAGGCTAGGGGAGCCCTAGCCTTAGCCTAGGGGAGCCTAAAGCCTAGGGGTGCCCTAGCCTGAAGGCTAGGGGAGCCCTAGCCTTAGCCTAGGGGAGCCTAAAGCATAGGGGTGCCCTAGCCTGAAGGCTAGGGGAGCCCTAGCCTTAGCCTAGGGGAGCCTAAAGCCTAGGGGTGCCCTAGCCTGAAGGCTAGGGGAGCCCTAGCCTTAGCCTAGGGGAGCCTAAAGCCTAGGGGTGCCCTAGCCTGAAGGCTAGGGGAGCCCTAGCCTTAGCCTAGGGGAGCCTAAAGCCTAGGGGTGCCCTAGCCTGAAGGCTAGGGGAGCCCTAGCCTTAGCCTAGGGGAGCCTAAAGCCTAGGGGTGCCCTAGCCTGAAGGCTAGGGGAGCCCTAGCCTTAGCCTAGGGGAGCCTAAAGCCTAGGGGTGCCCTAGCCTGAAGGCTAGGGGAGCCCTAGCCTTAGCCTAGGGGAGCCCTAGCCTGAAGCCTAGGGGTGCCCTAGCCTGAAGGCTAGGGGAGCCCTAGCCTTAGCCTAGGGGAGCCCTAGCCTGAAGCCTAGGGGTGCCCTAGCCTGAAGGCTAGGGGAGCCCTAGCCTTAGCCTAGGGGAGCCCTAGCCTGAAGGCTAGGGGAGCCCTAGCCTTAGCCTAGGGGAGCCCTAGCCTGAAGCCTAGGGGAGCCCTAGCCTGAAGGCTAGGGGAGCCCTAGCCTTAGCCTAGGGGAGCCCTAGCCTGAAGCCTAGGGGAGCCCTAGCCTGAAGGCTAGGGGAGCCCTAGCCTTAGCCTAGGGGAGCCCTAGCCTGAAGCCTAGGGGAGCCCTAGCCTGAAGGCTAGGGGAGCCCTAGCCTTAGCCTAGGGGAGCCCTAGCCTGAAGCCTAGGGGAGCCCTAGCCTGAAGGCTAGGGGAGCCCTAGCCTTAGCCTAGGGGAGCCCTAGCCTGAAGCCTAGGGGTGCCCTAGCCTGAAGGCTAGGGGAGCCCTAGCCTTAGCCTAGGGGAGCCCTAGCCTGAAGCCTAGGGGTGCCCTAGCCTGAAGGCTAGGGGAGCCCTAGCCTTAGCCTAGGGGAGCCCTAGCCTGAAGCCTAGGGGAGCCCTAGCCTGAAGGCTAGGGGAGCCCTAGCCTTAGCCTAGGGGAGCCCTAGCCTGAAGCCTAGGGGAGCCCTAGCCTGAAGGCTAGGGGAGCCCTAGCCTTAGCCTAGGGGAGCCCTAGCCTGAAGCCTAGGGGAGCCCTAGCCTGAAGGCTAGGGGAGCCCTAGCCTTAGCCTAGGGGAGCCCTAGCCTGAAGCCTAGGGGAGCCCTAGCCTGAAGGCTAGGGGAGCCCTAGCCTTAGCCTAGGGGAGCCCTAGCCTGAAGCCTAGGGGAGCCCTAGCCTGAAGGCTAGGGGAGCCCTAGCCTTAGCCTAGGGGAGCCCTAGCCTGAAGCCTAGGGGAGCCCTAGCCTGAAGGCTAGGGGAGCCCTAGCCTTAGCCTAGGGGAGCCCTAGCCTGAAGCCTAGGGGAGCCCTAGCCTGAAGGCTAGGGGAGCCCTAGCCTTAGCCTAGGGGAGCCCTAGCCTGAAGCCTAGGGGAGCCCTAGCCTGAAGGCTAGGGGAGCCCTAGCCTTAGCCTAGGGGAGCCCTAGCCTGAAGCCTAGGGGAGCCCTAGCCTGAAGGCTAGGGGAGCCCTAGCCTTAGCCTAGGGGAGCCCTAGCCTGAAGCCTAGGGGAGCCCTAGCCTGAAGGCTAGGGGAGCCCTAGCCTTAGCCTAGGGGAGCCCTAGCCTGAAGCCTAGGGGAGCCCTAGCCTGAAGGCTAGGGGAGCCCTAGCCTTAGCCTAGGGGAGCCCTAGCCTGAAGCCTAGGGGAGCCCTAGCCTGAAGGCTAGGGGAGCCCTAGCCTTAGCCTAGGGGAGCCCTAGCCTGAAGCCTAGGGGAGCCCTAGCCTGAAGGCTAGGGGAGCCCTAGCCTTAGCCTAGGGGAGCCCTAGCCTGAAGCCTAGGGGAGCCCTAGCCTGAAGGCTAGGGGAGCCCTAGCCTTAGCCTAGGGGAGCCCTAGCCTGAAGCCTAGGGGAGCCCTAGCCTGAAGGCTAGGGGAGCCCTAGCCTTAGCCTAGGGGAGCCCTAGCCTGAAGCCTAGGGGAGCCCTAGCCTGAAGGCTAGGGGAGCCCTAGCCTTAGCCTAGGGGAGCCCTAGCCTGAAGCCTAGGGGTGCCCTAGCCTGAAGGCTAGGGGAGCCCTAGCCTTAGCCTAGGGGAGCCCTAGCCTGAAGCCTAGGGGTGCCCTAGCCTGAAGGCTAGGGGAGCCCTAGCCTTAGCCTAGGGGAGCCCTAGCCTAAAGCCTAGGGGTGCCCTAGCCTGAAGGCTAGGGGAGCCCTAGCCTTAGCCTAGGGGAGCCCTAGCCTAAAGCCTAGGGGTGCCCTAGCCTGAAGGCTAGGGGAGCCCTAGCCTTAGCCTAGGGGAGCCCTAGCCTAAAGCCTAGGGGTGCCCTAGCCTGAAGGCTAGGGGAGCCCAAGCCTTAGCCTAGGGGAGCCCTAGCCTAAAGCCTAGGGGTGCCCTAGCCTGAAGGCTAGGGGAGCCCTAGCCTTAGCCTAGGGGAGCCCTAGCCTAAAGCCTAGGGGTGCCCTAGCCTGAAGGCTAGGGGAGCCCTAGCCTTAGCCTAGGGGAGCCCTAGCCTAAAGCCTAGGGGTGCCCTAGCCTGAAGGCTAGGGGAGCCCTAGCCTTAGCCTAGGGGAGCCCTAGCCTAAAGCCTAGGGGTGCCCTAGCCTGAAGGCTAGGGGAGCCCTAGCCTTAGCCTAGGGGAGCCCTAGCCTAAAGCCTAGGGGTGCCCTAGCCTGAAGGCTAGGGGAGCCCTAGCCTTAGCCTTGGGGAGCCCTAGCCTAAAGCCTAGGGGTGCCCTAGCCTGAAGGCTAGGGGAGCCCTAGCCTTAGCCTTGGGGAGCCCTAGCCTAAAGCCTAGGGGTGCCCTAGCCTGAAGGCTAGGGGAGCCCTAGCCTTAGCCTAGGGGAGCCCTAGCCGAAAGCCTAGGGGTGCCCTAGCCTGAAGGCTAGGGGAGCCCTAGCCTTAGCCTAGGGGAGCCCTAGCCGAAAGCCTAGGGGTGCCCTAGCCTGAAGGCTAGGGGAGCCCTAGCCTTAGCCTAGGGGAGCCCTAGCCGAAAGCCTAGGGGTGCCCTAGCCTGAAGGCTAGGGGAGCCCTAGCCTTAGCCTAGGGGAGCCCTAGCCGAAAGCCTAGGGGTGCCCTAGCCTGAAGGCTAGGGGAGCCCTAGCCTTAGCCTAGGGGAGCCCTAGCCGAAAGCCTAGGGGTGCCCTAGCCTGAAGGCTAGGGGAGCCCTAGCCTTAGCCTAGGGGAGCCCTAGCCGAAAGCCTAGGGGTGCCCTAGCCTGAAGGCTAGGGGAGCCCTAGCCTTAGCCTAGGGGAGCCCTAGCCTAAAGCCTAGGGGTGCCCTAGCCTGAAGGCTAGGGGAGCCCTAGCCTTAGCCTAGGGGAGCCCTAGCCTAAAGCCTAGGGGTGCCCTAGCCTGAAGGCTAGGGGAGCCCTAGCCTTAGCCTAGGGGAGCCCTAGCCTAAAGCCTAGGGGTGCCCTAGCCTGAAGGCTAGGGGAGCCCTAGCCTTAGCCTAGGGGAGCCCTAGAGCCTGAAGCCTAGGGGTGCCCTAGCCTGAAGGCTAGGGGAGCCCTAGCCTTAGCCTAGGGGAGCCCTAGCCTGAAGCCTAGGGGTGCCCTAGCCTGAAGGCTAGGGGAGCCCTAGCCTTAGCCTAGGGGAGCCCTAGCCTGAAGCCTAGGGGTGCCCTAGCCTGAAGGCTAGGGGAGCCCTAGCCTTAGCCTAGGGGAGCCCTAGCCTGAAGCCTAGGGGTGCCCTAGCCTGAAGGCTAGGGGAGCCCTAGCCTTAGCCTAGGGGAGCCCTAGCCTGAAGCCTAGGGGTGCCCTAGCCTGAAGGCTAGGGGAGCCCTAGCCTTAGCCTAGGGGAGCCCTAGCCTGAAGCCTAGGGGTGCCCTAGCCTGAAGGCTAGGGGAGCCCTAGCCTTAGCCTAGGGGAGCCCTAGCCTGAAGCCTAGGGGTGCCCTAGCCTGAAGGCTAGGGGAGCCCTAGCCTTAGCCTAGGGGAGCCCTAGCCTGAAGCCTAGGGGTGCCCTAGCCTGAAGGCTAGGGGAGCCCTAGCCTTAGCCTAGGGGAGCCCTAGCCTGAAGCCTAGGGGTGCCCTAGCCTGAAGGCTAGGGGAGCCCTAGCCTTAGCCTAGGGGAGCCCTAGCCTGAAGCCTAGGGGTGCCCTAGCCTGAAGGCTAGGGGAGCCCTAGCCTTAGCCTAGGGGAGCCCTAGCCTGAAGCCTAGGGGTGCCCTAGCCTGAAGGCTAGGGGAGCCCTAGCCTTAGCCTAGGGGAGCCCTAGCCTGAAGCCTAGGGGTGCCCTAGCCTGAAGGCTAGGGGAGCCCTAGCCTTAGCCTAGGGGAGCCCTAGCCTGAAGCCTAGGGGTGCCCTAGCCTGAAGGCTAGGGGAGCCCTAGCCTTAGCCTAGGGGAGCCCTAGCCTGAAGCCTAGGGGTGCCCTAGCCTGAAGGCTAGGGGAGCCCTAGCCTTAGCCTAGGGGAGCCCTAGCCTGAAGCCTAGGGGTGCCCTAGCCTGAAGGCTAGGGGAGCCCTAGCCTTAGCCTAGGGGAGCCCTAGCCTGAAGCCTAGGGGTGCCCTAGCCTGAAGGCTAGGGGAGCCCTAGCCTTAGCCTAGGGGAGCCCTAGCCTGAAGCCTAGGGGTGCCCTAGCCTGAAGGCTAGGGGAGCCCTAGCCTTAGCCTAGGGGAGCCCTAGCCTGAAGCCTAGGGGTGCCCTAGCCTGAAGGCTAGGGGAGCCCTAGCCTTAGCCTAGGGGAGCCCTAGCCTGAAGCCTAGGGGTGCCCTAGCCTGAAGGCTAGGGGAGCCCTAGCCTTAGCCTAGGGGAGCCCTAGCCTGAAGCCTAGGGGTGCCCTAGCCTGAAGGCTAGGGGAGCCCTAGCCTTAGCCTAGGGGAGCCCTAGCCTGAAGCCTAGGGGTGCCCTAGCCTGAAGGCTAGGGGAGCCCTAGCCTTAGCCTAGGGGAGCCCTAGCCTGAAGCCTAGGGGTGCCCTAGCCTGAAGGCTAGGGGAGCCCTAGCCTTAGCCTAGGGGAGCCCTAGCCTGAAGCCTAGGGGTGCCCTAGCCTGAAGGCTAGGGGAGCCCTAGCCTTAGCCTAGGGGAGCCCTAGCCTGAAGCCTAGGGGTGCCCTAGCCTGAAGGCTAGGGGAGCCCTAGCCTTAGCCTAGGGGAGCCCTAGCCTGAAGCCTAGGGGTGCCCTAGCCTGAAGGCTAGGGGAGCCCTAGCCTTAGCCTAGGGGAGCCCTAGCCTGAAGCCTAGGGGTGCCCTAGCCTGAAGGCTAGGGGAGCCCTAGCCTTAGCCTAGGGGAGCCCTAGCCTGAAGCCTAGGGGTGCCCTAGCCTGAAGGCTAGGGGAGCCCTAGCCTAAAGCCTAGGGGAGCCCTAGCCTGAAGCCTAGGGGTGCCCTAGCCTTAGCCTAGGGGAGCCCTAGCCTAAAGCCTAGGGGTGCCCTAGCCTGAAGGCTAGGGGAGCCCTAGCCTTAGCCTAGGGGAGCCCTAGCCTAAAGCCTAGGGGTGCCCTAGCCTGAAGGCTAGGGGAGCCCTAGCCTTAGCCTAGGGGAGCCCTAGCCTAGAGCCTAGGGGTGCCCTAGCCTGAAGGCTAGGGGAGCCCTAGCCTTAGCCTAGGGGAGCCCTAGCCTAGAGCCTAGGGGTGCCCTAGCCTGAAGGCTAGGGGAGCCCTAGCCTTAGCCTAGGGGAGCCCTAGCCTAGAGCCTAGGGGTGCCCTAGCCTGAAGGCTAGGGGAGCCCTAGCCTTAGCCTAGGGGAGCCCTAGCCTAGAGCCTAGGGGTGCCCTAGCCTGAAGGCTAGGGGAGCCCTAGCCTTAGCCTAGGGGAGCCCTAGCCTAGAGCCTAGGGGTGCCCTAGCCTGAAGGCTAGGGGAGGCCTAGCCTTAGCCGAGGGGAGCCCTAGCCTAGATCCTAGGGGTGCCCTAGCCTGAAGGCTAGGGGAGCCCTAGCCTTAGCCGAGGGGAGCCCTAGCCTAGAGCCTAGGGGTGCCCTAGCCTGAAGGCTAGGGGAGCCCTAGCCTTAGCCGAGGGGAGCCCTAGCCTAGAGCCTAGGGGTGCCCTAGCCTGAAGGCTAGGGGAGCCCTAGCCTTAGCCGAGGGGAGCCCTAGCCTAGAGCCTAGGGGTGCCCTAGCCTGAAGGCTAGGGGAGCCCTAGCCTTAGCCGAGGGGAGCCCTAGCCTAGAGCCTAGGGGTGCCCTAGCCTGAAGGCTAGGGGAGCCCTAGCCTTAGCCTAGGGGAGTCTAAAGCCTAGGGGTGCCCTAGCCTGAAGGCTAGGGGAGCCCTAGCCTTAGCCTAGGGGAGTCTAAAGCCTAGGGGTGCCCTAGCCTGAAGGCTAGGGGAGCCCTAGCCTTAGCCTAGGGGAGCCCTAGCCTAAAGCCTAGGGGTGCCCTAGCCTGAAGGCTAGGGGAGCCCTAGCCTTAGCCTAGGGGAGCCTAAAGCCTAGGGGTGCCCTAGCCTGAAGGCTAGGGGAGCCCTAGCCTTAGCCTAGGGGAGCCCTAGCCTAAAGCCTAGGGGTGCCCTAGCCTGAAGGCTAGGGGAGCCCTAGCCTTAGCCTAGGGGAGCCCTAGCCTAAAGCCTAGGGGTGCCCTAGCCTGAAGGCTAGGGGAGCCCTAGCCTTAGCCTAGGGGAGCCCTAGCCTAAAGCCTAGGGGTGCCCTAGCCTGAAGGCTAGGGGAGCCCTAGCCTTAGCCTAGGGGAGCCCTAGCCTAAAGCCTAGGGGTGCCCTAGCCTGAAGGCTAGGGGAGCCCTAGCCTTAGCCTAGGGGAGCCCTAGCCTAAAGCCTAGGGGTGCCCTAGCCTGAAGGCTAGGGGAGCCCTAGCCTTAGCCTAGGGTAGCCCTAGCCTAAAGCCTAGGGGTGCCCTAGCCTGAAGGCTAGGGGAGCCCTAGCCTTAGCCTAGGGGAGCCCTAGCCTAAAGCCTAGGGGTGCCCTAGCCTGAAGGCTAGGGGAGCCCTAGCCTTAGCCTAGGGGAGCCCTAGCCTGAAGCCTAGGGGTGCCCTAGCCTGAAGGCTAGGGGAGCCCTAGCCTTAGCCTAGGGGAGCCCTAGCCTAAAGCCTAGGGGTGCCCTAGCCTGAAGGCTAGGGGAGCCCTAGCCTTAGCCTAGGGGAGCCCTAGCCTAAAGCCTAGGGGTGCCCTAGCCTGAAGGCTAGGGGAGCCCTAGCCTTAGCCTAGGGGAGCCCTAGCCTAAAGCCTAGGGGTGCCCTAGCCTGAAGGCTAGGGGAGCCCTAGCCTTAGCCTAGGGGAGCCCTAGCCTAAAGCCTAGGGGTGCCCTAGCCTGAAGGCTAGGGGAGCCCTAGCCTTAGCCTAGGGGAGCCTAAAGCCTAGGGGTGCCCTAGCCTGAAGGCTAGGGGAGCCCTAGCCTTAGCCTAGGGGAGCCTAAAGCCTAGGGGTGCCCTAGCCTGAAGGCTAGGGGAGCCCTAGCCTTAGCCTAGGGGAGCCCTAGCCTAAAGCCTAGGGGTGCCCTAGCCTGAAGGCTAGGGGAGCCCTAGCCTTAGCCTAGGGGAGCCCTAGCCTAAAGCCTAGGGGTGCCCTAGCCTGAAGGCTAGGGGAGCCCTAGCCTTAGCCTAGGGGAGCCCTAGCCTAAAGCCTAGGGGTGCCCTAGCCTGAAGGCTAGGGGAGCCCTAGCCTTAGCCTAGGGGAGCCCTAGCCCAAAGCCTAGGGGTGCCCTAGCCTGAAGGCTAGGGGAGCCCTAGCCTTAGCCTAGGGGAGCCCTAGCCCAAAGCCTAGGGGTGCCCTAGCCTGAAGGCTAGGGGAGCCCTAGCCTTAGCCTAGGGGAGCCCTAGCCCAAAGCCTAGGGGTGCCCTAGCCTGAAGGCTAGGGGAGCCCTAGCCTTAGCCTAGGGGAGCCCTAGCCCAAAGCCTAGGGGTGCCCTAGCCTGAAGGCTAGGGGAGCCCTAGCCTTAGCCTAGGGGAGCCCTAGCCCAAAGCCTAGGGGTGCCCTAGCCTGAAGGCTAGGGGAGCCCTAGCCTTAGCCTAGGGGAGCCCTAGCCCAAAGCCTAGGGGTGCCCTAGCCTGAAGGCTAGGGGAGCCCTAGCCTTAGCCTAGGGGAGCCCTAGCCCAAAGCCTAGGGGTGCCCTAGCCTGAAGGCTAGGGGAGCCCTAGCCTTAGCCTAGGGGAGCCCTAGCCCAAAGCCTAGGGGTGCCCTAGCCTGAAGGCTAGGGGAGCCCTAGCCTTAGCCTAGGGGAGCCCTAGCCCAAAGCCTAGGGGTGCCCTAGCCTGAAGGCTAGGGGAGCCCTAGCCTTAGCCTAGGGGAGCCCTAGCCCAAAGCCTAGGGGTGCCCTAGCCTGAAGGCTAGGGGAGCCCTAGCCTTAGCCTAGGGGAGCCCTAGCCCAGAGCCTAGGGGTGCCCTAGCCTGAAGGCTAGGGGAGCCCTAGCCTTAGCCTAGGGGAGCCCTAGCCCAGAGCCTAGGGGTGCCCTAGCCTGAAGGCTAGGGGAGCCCTAGCCTTAGCCTAGGGGAGCCCTAGCCCAGAGCCTAGGGGTGCCCTAGCCTGAAGGCTAGGGGAGCCCTAGCCTTAGCCTAGGGGAGCCCTAGCCCAGAGCCTAGGGGTGCCCTAGCCTGAAGGCTAGGGGAGCCCTAGCCTTAGCCTAGGGGAGCCCTAGCCCAGAGCCTAGGGGTGCCCTAGCCTGAAGGCTAGGGGAGCCCTAGCCTTAGCCTAGGGGAGCCCTAGCCTAGAGCCTAGGGGTGCCCTAGCCTGAAGGCTAGGGGAGCCCTAGCCTTAGCCGAGGGGAGCCCTAGCCTAGAGCCTAGGGGTGCCCTAGCCTGAAGGCTAGGGGAGCCCTAGCCTTAGCCGAGGGGAGCCCTAGCCTAGAGCCTAGGGGTGCCCTAGCCTGAAGGCTAGGGGAGCCCTAGCCTTAGCCGAGGGGAGCCCTAGCCTAGAGCCTAGGGGTGCCCTAGCCTGAAGGCTAGGGGAGCCCTAGCCTTAGCCGAGGGGAGCCCTAGCCTAGAGCCTATGGGTGCCCTAGCCTGAAGGCTAGGGGAGCCCTAGCCTTAGCCTAGGGGAGCCCTAGTCTAAAGCCTAGGGGTGCCCTAGCCTGAAGGCTAGGGGAGCCCTAGCCTTAGCCTAGGGGAGCCCTAGCCTAAAGCCTAGGGGTGCCCTAGCCTGAAGGCTAGGGGAGCCCTAGCCTTAGCCTAGGGGAGCCTACTTAAGCCTAGGGGTGCCCTAGCCTGAAGGCTAGGGGAGCCCTAGCCTTAGCCTAGGGGAGCCCTAGCCTAAAGCCTAGGGGTGCCCTAGCCTGAAGGCTAGGGGAGCCCTAGCCTTAGCCTAGGGGAGCCCTAGCCTAAAGCCTAGGGGTGCCCTAGCCTGAAGGCTAGGGGAGCCCTAGCCTTAGCCTAGGGGAGCCCTAGCCTAAAGCCTAGGGGTGCCCTAGCCTGAAGGCTAGGGGAGCCCTAGCCTTAGCCTAGGGGAGCCCTAGCCTAAAGCCTAGGGGTGCCCTAGCCTGAAGGCTAGGGGAGCCCTAGCCTTAGCCTAGGGGAGCCCTAGCCTAAAGCCTAGGGGTGCCCTAGCCTGAAGGCTAGGGGAGCCCTAGCCTTAGCCTAGGGGAGCCCTAGCCTAAAGCCTAGGGGTGCCCTAGCCTGAAGGCTAGGGGAGCCCTAGCCTTAGCCTAGGGGAGCCCTAGCCTAAAGCCTAGGGGTGCCCTAGCCTGAAGGCTAGGGGAGCCCTAGCCTTAGCCTAGGGGAGCCCTAGCCTAAAGCCTAGGGGTGCCCTAGCCTGAAGGCTAGGGGAGCCCTAGCCTTAGCCTAGGGGAGCCCTAGCCTAAAGCCTAGGGGTGCCCTAGCCTGAAGGCTAGGGGAGCCCTAGCCTTAGCCTAGGGGAGCCCTAGCCTAAAGCCTAGGGGTGCCCTAGCCTGAAGGCTAGGGGAGCCCTAGCCTTAGCCTAGGGGAGCCCTAGCCTAAAGCCTAGGGGTGCCCTAGCCTGAAGGCTAGGGGAGCCCTAGCCTTAGCCTAGGGGAGCCCTAGCCTAAAGCCTAGGGGTGCCCTAGCCTGAAGGCTAGGGGAGCCCTAGCCTTAGCCTAGGGGAGCCCTAGCCTAAAGCCTAGGGGTGCCCTAGCCTGAAGGCTAGGGGAGCCCTAGCCTTAGCCTAGGGGAGCCCTAGCCTAAAGCCTAGGGGTGCCCTAGCCTGAAGGCTAGGGGAGCCCTAGCCTTAGCCTAGGGGAGCCCTAGCCTAAAGCCTAGGGGTGCCCTAGCCTGAAGGCTAGGGGAGCCCTAGCCTTAGCCTAGGGGAGCCCTAGCCTAAAGCCTAGGGGTGCCCTAGCCTGAAGGCTAGGGGAGCCCTAGCCTTAGCCTAGGGGAGCCCTAGCCTAAAGCCTAGGGGTGCCCTAGCCTGAAGGCTAGGGGAGCCCTAGCCTTAGCCTAGGGGAGCCCTAGCCCAAAGCCTAGGGGTGCCCTAGCCTGAAGGCTAGGGGAGCCCTAGCCTTAGCCTAGGGGAGCCCTAGCCCAAAGCCTAGGGGTGCCCTAGCCTGAAGGCTAGGGGAGCCCTAGCCTTAGCCTAGGGGAGCCCTAGCCCAAAGCCTAGGGGTGCCCTAGCCTGAAGGCTAGGGGAGCCCTAGCCTTAGCCTAGGGGAGCCCTAGCCCAAAGCCTAGGGGTGCCCTAGCCTGAAGGCTAGGGGAGCCCTAGCCTTAGCCTAGGGGAGCCCTAGCCCAAAGCCTAGGGGTGCCCTAGCCTGAAGGCTAGGGGAGCCCTAGCCTTAGCCTAGGGGAGCCCTAGCCCAAAGCCTAGGGGTGCCCTAGCCTGAAGGCTAGGGGAGCCCTAGCCTTAGCCTAGGGGAGCCCTAGCCCAAAGCCTAGGGGTGCCCTAGCCTGAAGGCTAGGGGAGCCCTAGCCTTAGCCTAGGGGAGCCCTAGCCCAAAGCCTAGGGGTGCCCTAGCCTGAAGGCTAGGGGAGCCCTAGCCTTAGCCTAGGGGAGCCCTAGCCCAAAGCCTAGGGGTGCCCTAGCCTGAAGGCTAGGGGAGCCCTAGCCTTAGCCTAGGGGAGCCCTAGCCCAAAGCCTAGGGGTGCCCTAGCCTGAAGGCTAGGGGAGCCCTAGCCTTAGCCTAGGGGAGCCCTAGCCCAAAGCCTAGGGGTGCCCTAGCCTGAAGGCTAGGGGAGCCCTAGCCTTAGCCTAGGGGAGCCCTAGCCCAAAGCCTAGGGGTGCCCTAGCCTGAAGGCTAGGGGAGCCCTAGCCTTAGCCTAGGGGAGCCCTAGCCCAAAGCCTAGGGGTGCCCTAGCCTGAAGGCTAGGGGAGCCCTAGCCTTAGCCTAGGGGAGCCCTAGCCCAAAGCCTAGGGGTGCCCTAGCCTGAAGGCTAGGGGAGCCCTAGCCTTAGCCTAGGGGAGCCCTAGCCCAAAGCCTAGGGGTGCCCTAGCCTGAAGGCTAGGGGAGCCCTAGCCTTAGCCTAGGGGAGCCCTAGCCCAAAGCCTAGGGGTGCCCTAGCCTGAAGGCTAGGGGAGCCCTAGCCTTAGCCTAGGGGAGCCCTAGCCCAAAGCCTAGGGGTGCCCTAGCCTGAAGGCTAGGGGAGCCCTAGCCTTAGCCTAGGGGAGCCCTAGCCCAAAGCCTAGGGGTGCCCTAGCCTGAAGGCTAGGGGAGCCCTAGCCTTAGCCTAGGGGAGCCCTAGCCCAAAGCCTAGGGGTGCCCTAGCCTGAAGGCTAGGGGAGCCCTAGCCTTAGCCTAGGGGAGCCCTAGCCCAAAGCCTAGGGGTGCCCTAGCCTGAAGGCTAGGGGAGCCCTAGCCTTAGCCTAGGGGAGCCCTAGCCCAAAGCCTAGGGGTGCCCTAGCCTGAAGGCTAGGGGAGCCCTAGCCTTAGCCTAGGGGAGCCCTAGCCCAAAGCCTAGGGGTGCCCTAGCCTGAAGGCTAGGGGAGCCCTAGCCTTAGCCTAGGGGAGCCCTAGCCCAAAGCCTAGGGGTGCCCTAGCCTGAAGGCTAGGGGAGCCCTAGCCTTAGCCTAGGGGAGCCCTAGCCCAAAGCCTAGGGGTGCCCTAGCCTGAAGGCTAGGGGAGCCCTAGCCTTAGCCTAGGGGAGCCCTAGCCCAAAGCCTAGGGGTGCCCTAGCCTGAAGGCTAGGGGAGCCCTAGCCTTAGCCTAGGGGAGCCCTAGCCCAAAGCCTAGGGGTGCCCTAGCCTGAAGGCTAGGGGAGCCCTAGCCTTAGCCTAGGGGAGCCCTAGCCCAAAGCCTAGGGGTGCCCTAGCCTGAAGGCTAGGGGAGCCCTAGCCTTAGCCTAGGGGAGCCCTAGCCCAAAGCCTAGGGGTGCCCTAGCCTGAAGGCTAGGGGAGCCCTAGCCTTAGCCTAGGGGAGCCCTAGCCCAAAGCCTAGGGGTGCCCTAGCCTGAAGGCTAGGGGAGCCCTAGCCTTAGCCTAGGGGAGCCCTAGCCCAAAGCCTAGGGGTGCCCTAGCCTGAAGGCTAGGGGAGCCCTAGCCTTAGCCTAGGGGAGCCCTAGCCCAAAGCCTAGGGGTGCCCTAGCCTGAAGGCTAGGGGAGCCCTAGCCTTAGCCTAGGGGAGCCCTAGCCCAAAGCCTAGGGGTGCCCTAGCCTGAAGGCTAGGGGAGCCCTAGCCTTAGCCTAGGGGAGCCCTAGCCCAAAGCCTAGGGGTGCCCTAGCCTGAAGGCTAGGGGAGCCCTAGCCTTAGCCTAGGGGAGCCCTAGCCCAAAGCCTAGGGGTGCCCTAGCCTGAAGGCTAGGGGAGCCCTAGCCTTAGCCTAGGGGAGCCCTAGCCCAAAGCCTAGGGGTGCCCTAGCCTGAAGGCTAGGGGAGCCCTAGCCTTAGCCTAGGGGAGCCCTAGCCCAAAGCCTAGGGGTGCCCTAGCCTGAAGGCTAGGGGAGCCCTAGCCTTAGCCTAGGGGAGCCCTAGCCCAAAGCCTAGGGGTGCCCTAGCCTGAAGGCTAGGGGAGCCCTAGCCTTAGCCTAGGGGAGCCCTAGCCCAAAGCCTAGGGGTGCCCTAGCCTGAAGGCTAGGGGAGCCCTAGCCTTAGCCTAGGGGAGCCTAAAGCCTAGGGGTGCCCTAGCCTGAAGGCTAGGGGAGCCCTAGCCTTAGCCTAGGGGAGCCTAAAGCCTAGGGGTGCCCTAGCCTGAAGGCTAGGGGAGCCCTAGCCTTAGCCTAGGGGAGCCTAAAGCCTAGGGGTGCCCTAGCCTGAAGGCTAGGGGAGCCCTAGCCTTAGCCTAGGGGAGCCTAAAGCCTAGGGGTGCCCTAGCCTGAAGGCTAGGGGAGCCCTAGCCTTAGCCTAGGGGAGCCTAAAGCCTAGGGGTGCCCTAGCCTGAAGGCTAGGGGAGCCCTAGCCTTAGCCTAGGGGAGCCCTAGCCTAAAGCCTAGGGGTGCCCTAGCCTGAAGGCTAGGGGAGCCCTAGCCTTAGCCTAGGGGAGCCTCTAAAGCCTAGGGGTGCCCTAGCCTGAAGGCTAGGGGAGCCCTAGCCTTAGCCTAGGGGAGCCCTAGCCTAAAGCCTAGGGGTGCCCTAGCCTGAAGGCTAGGGGAGCCCTAGCCTTAGCCTAGGGGAGCCCTAGCCTAAAGCCTAGGGGTGCCCTAGCCTGAAGGCTAGGGGAGCCCTAGCCTTAGCCTAGGGGAGCCCTAAAGCCTAGGGGTGCCCTAGCCTGAAGGCTAGGGGAGCCCTAGCCTTAGCCTAGGGGAGCCCTAGCCTAAAGCCTAGGGGTGCCCTAGCCTGAAGGCTAGGGGAGCCCTAGCCTTAGCCTAGGGGAGCCCTAGCCTAAAGCCTAGGGGTGCCCTAGCCTGAAGGCTAGGGGAGCCCTAGCCTTAGCCTAGGGGAGCCCTAGCCTAAAGCCTAGGGGTGCCCTAGCCTGAAGGCTAGGGGAGCCCTAGCCTTAGCCTAGGGGAGCCCTAGCCTAAAGCCTAGGGGTGCCCTAGCCTGAAGGCTAGGGGAGCCCTAGCCTTAGCCTAGGGGAGCCCTAGCCTAAAGCCTAGGGGTGCCCTAGCCTGAAGGCTAGGGGAGCCCTAGCCTTAGCCTAGGGGAGCCCTAGCCTAAAGCCTAGGGGTGCCCTAGCCTGAAGGCTAGGGGAGCCCTAGCCTTAGCCTAGGGGAGCCCTAGCCTAAAGCCTAGGGGTGCCCTAGCCTGAAGGCTAGGGGAGCCCTAGCCTTAGCCTAGGGGAGCCCTAGCCTAAAGCCTAGGGGTGCCCTAGCCTGAAGGCTAGGGGAGCCCTAGCCTTAGCCTAGGGGAGCCCTAGCCTAAAGCCTAGGGGTGCCCTAGCCTGAAGGCTAGGGGAGCCCTAGCCTTAGCCTAGGGGAGCCCTAGCCTAAAGCCTAGGGGTGCCCTAGCCTGAAGGCTAGGGGAGCCCTAGCCTTAGCCTAGGGGAGCCCTAGCCTAAAGCCTAGGGGTGCCCTAGCCTGAAGGCTAGGGGAGCCCTAGCCTTAGCCTAGGGGAGCCCTAGCCTAAAGCCTAGGGGTGCCCTAGCCTGAAGGCTAGGGGAGCCCTAGCCTTAGCCTAGGGGAGCCCTAGCCTAAAGCCTAGGGGTGCCCTAGCCTGAAGGCTAGGGGAGCCCTAGCCTTAGCCTAGGGGAGCCCTAGCCTAAAGCCTAGGGGTGCCCTAGCCTGAAGGCTAGGGGAGCCCTAGCCTTAGCCTAGGGGAGCCCTAGCCTAAAGCCTAGGGGTGCCCTAGCCTGAAGGCTAGGGGAGCCCTAGCCTTAGCCTAGGGGAGCCCTAGCCTAAAGCCTAGGGGTGCCCTAGCCTGAAGGCTAGGGGAGCCCTAGCCTTAGCCTAGGGGAGCCCTAGCCTAAAGCCTAGGGGTGCCCTAGCCTGAAGGCTAGGGGAGCCCTAGCCTTAGCCTAGGGGAGCCCTAGCCTAAAGCCTAGGGGTGCCCTAGCCTGAAGGCTAGGGGAGCCCTAGCCTTAGCCTAGGGGAGCCCTAGCCTAAAGCCTAGGGGTGCCCTAGCCTGAAGGCTAGGGGAGCCCTAGCCTTAGCCTAGGGGAGCCCTAGCCTAAAGCCTAGGGGTGCCCTAGCCTGAAGGCTAGGGGAGCCCTAGCCTTAGCCTAGGGGAGCCCTAGCCTAAAGCCTAGGGGTGCCCTAGCCTGAAGGCTAGGGGAGCCCTAGCCTTAGCCTAGGGGAGCCCTAGCCTAAAGCCTAGGGGTGCCCTAGCCTGAAGGCTAGGGGAGCCCTAGCCTTAGCCTAGGGGAGCCCTAGCCTAAAGCCTAGGGGTGCCCTAGCCTGAAGGCTAGGGGAGCCCTAGCCTTAGCCTAGGGGAGCCCTAGCCTAAAGCCTAGGGGTGCCCTAGCCTGAAGGCTAGGGGAGCCCTAGCCTTAGCCTAGGGGAGCCCTAGCCTAAAGCCTAGGGGTGCCCTAGCCTGAAGGCTAGGGGAGCCCTAGCCTTAGCCTAGGGGAGCCCTAGCCTAAAGCCTAGGGGTGCCCTAGCCTGAAGGCTAGGGGAGCCCTAGCCTTAGCCTAGGGGAGCCCTAGCCTAAAGCCTAGGGGTGCCCTAGCCTGAAGGCTAGGGGAGCCCTAGCCTTAGCCTAGGGGAGCCCTAGCCTAAAGCCTAGGGGTGCCCTAGCCTGAAGGCTAGGGGAGCCCTAGCCTTAGCCTAGGGGAGCCCTAGCCTAAAGCCTAGGGGTGCCCTAGCCTGAAGGCTAGGGGAGCCCTAGCCTTAGCCTAGGGGAGCCCTAGCCTAAAGCCTAGGGGTGCCCTAGCCTGAAGGCTAGGGGAGCCCTAGCCTTAGCCTAGGGGAGCCCTAGCCTAAAGCCTAGGGGTGCCCTAGCCTGAAGGCTAGGGGAGCCCTAGCCTTAGCCTAGGGGAGCCCTAGCCTAAAGCCTAGGGGTGCCCTAGCCTGAAGGCTAGGGGAGCCCTAGCCTTAGCCTAGGGGAGCCCTAGCCTAAAGCCTAGGGGTGCCCTAGCCTGAAGGCTAGGGGAGCCCTAGCCTTAGCCTAGGGGAGCCCTAGCCTAAAGCCTAGGGGTGCCCTAGCCTGAAGGCTAGGGGAGCCCTAGCCTTAGCCTAGGGGAGCCCTAGCCTAAAGCCTAGGGGTGCCCTAGCCTGAAGGCTAGGGGAGCCCTAGCCTTAGCCTAGGGGAGCCCTAGCCTAAAGCCTAGGGGTGCCCTAGCCTGAAGGCTAGGGGAGCCCTAGCCTTAGCCTAGGGGAGCCCTAGCCTAAAGCCTAGGGGTGCCCTAGCCTGAAGGCTAGGGGAGCCCTAGCCTTAGCCTAGGGGAGCCCTAGCCTAAAGCCTAGGGGTGCCCTAGCCTGAAGGCTAGGGGAGCCCTAGCCTTAGCCTAGGGGAGCCCTAGCCTAAAGCCTAGGGGTGCCCTAGCCTGAAGGCTAGGGGAGCCCTAGCCTTAGCCTAGGGGAGCCCTAGCCTAAAGCCTAGGGGCTAGCCTGAAGGCTAGGGGAGCCCTAGCCTTAGCCTAGGGGAGCCCTAGCCTAAAGCCTAGGGGTGCCCTAGCCTGAAGGCTAGGGGAGCCCTAGCCTTAGCCTAGGGGAGCCCTAGCCTAAAGCCTAGGGGTGCCCTAGCCTGAAGGCTAGGGGAGCCCTAGCCTTAGCCTAGGGGAGCCTAAAGCCTAGGGGTGCCCTAGCCTGAAGGCTAGGGGAGCCCTAGCCTTAGCCTAGGGGAGCCTAAAGCCTAGGGGTGCCCTAGCCTGAAGGCTAGGGGAGCCCTAGCCTTAGCCTAGGGGAGCCTAAAGCCTAGGGGTGCCCTAGCCTGAAGGCTAGGGGAGCCCTAGCCTTAGCCTAGGGGAGCCTAAAGCCTAGGGGTGCCCTAGCCTGAAGGCTAGGGGAGCCCTAGCCTTAGCCTAGGGGAGCCAAAACCTAGGGGTGCCCTAGCCTGAAGGCTAGGGGAGCCCTAGCCTTAGCCTAGGGGTGCCCTAGCCTGAAGGCTAGGGGAGCCCTAGCCTTAGCCTAGGGGAGCCTAAAGCCTAGGGGTGCCCTAGCCTGAAGGCTAGGGGAGCCCTAGCCTTAGCCTAGGGGAGCATAAAGCCTAGGGGTGCCCTAGCCTGAAGGCTAGGGGAGCCCTAGCCTTAGCCTAGGGGAGCCTAAAGCCTAGGGGTGCCCTAGCCTGAAGGCTAGGGGAGCCCTAGCCTTAGCCTAGGGGAGCCTAAAGCCTAGGGGTGCCCTAGCCGGAAGGCTAGGGGAGCCCTAGCCTTAGCCTAGGGGAGCCTAAAGCCTAGGGGTGCCCTAGCCGGAAGGCTAGGGGAGCCCTAGCCTTAGCCTAGGGGAGCCCTAGCCTAAAGCCTAGGGGTGCCCTAGCCGGAAGGCTAGGGGAGCCCTAGCCTTAGCCTAGGGGATCCCTAGCCTAAAGCCTAGGGGTGCCCTAGCCGGAAGGCTAGGGGAGCCCTAGCCTTAGCCTAGGGGAGCCCTAGCCTAAAGCCTAGGGGTGCCCTAGCCGGAAGGCTAGGGGAGCCCTAGCCTTAGCCTAGGGGAGCCCTAGCCTAAAGCCTAGGGGTGCCCTAGCCGGAAGGCTAGGGGAGCCCTAGCCTTAGCCTAAGGGGAGCCCTAGCCTAAAGCCTAGGGGTGCCCTAGCCGGAAGGCTAGGGGAGCCCTAGCCTAAAGCCTAGGGGTGCCCTAGCCGGAAGGCTAGGGGAGCCCTAGCCTTAGCCTAGGGGAGCCCTAGCCTAAAGCCTAGGGGTGCCCTAGCCGGAAGGCTAGGGGAGCCCTAGCCTTAGCCTAGGGGAGCCCTAGCCTAAAGCCTAGGGGTGCCCTAGCCGGAAGGCTAGGGGAGCCCTAGCCTTAGCCTAGGGGAGCCCTAGCCTAAAGCCTAGGGGTGCCCTAGCCGGAAGGCTAGGGGAGCCCTAGCCTTAGCCTAGGGGAGCCCTAGCCTAAAGCCTAGGGGTGCCCTAGCCGGAAGGCTAGGGGAGCCCTAGCCTTAGCCTACGGTAGCCCTAGCCTAAAGCCTAGGGGTGCCCTAGCCGGAAGGCTAGGGGAGCCCTAGCCTTAGCCTAGCGGAGCCCTAGCCTAAAGCCTAGGGGTGCCCTAGCCTGAAGGCTAGGGGAGCCCTAGCCTTAGCCTAGGAGAGCCCTAGGCTAAAGCCTAGGGGTGCCCTAGCCTGAAGGCTAGGGGAGCCCTAGCCTTAGCCTAGGGGAGCCCTAGCCTAAAGCCTAGGGGTGCCCTAGCCTGAAGGCTAGGGGAGCCCTAGCCTTAGCCTAGGGGAGCCCTAGCCTAAAGCCTAGGGGTGCCCTAGCCTGAAGGCTAGGGGAGCCCTAGCCTTAGCCTAGGGGAGCCCTAGCCTAAAGCCTAGGGGTGCCCTAGCCTGAAGGCTAGGGGAGCCCTAGCCTTAGCCTAGGGGAGCCCTAGCCTAAAGCCTAGGGGTGCCCTAGCCTGAAGGCTAGGGGAGCCCTAGCCTTAGCCTAGGGGAGCCCTAGCCTAAAGCCTAGGGGTGCCCTAGCCTGAAGGCTAGGGGAGCCCTAGCCTTAGCCTAGGGGAGGCTAAAGCCTAGGGGTGCCCTAGCCTGAAGGCTAGGGGAGCCCTAGCCTTAGCCTAGGGGAGCCCTAGCCTAAAGCCTAGGGGTGCCCTAGCCTGAAGGCTAGGGGAGCCCTAGCCTTAGCCTAGGGGAGCCCTAGCCTAAAGCCTAGGGGTGCCCTAGCCTGAAGGCTAGGGGAGCCCTAGCCTTAGCCTAGGGGAGCCCTAGCCTAAAGCCTAGGGGTGCCCTAGCCTGAAGGCTAGGGGAGCCCTAGCCTTAGCCTAGGGGAGCCCTAGCCTAAAGCCTAGGGGTGCCCTAGCCTGAAGGCTAGGGGAGCCCTAGCCTTAGCCTAGGGGAGCCCTAGCCTAAAGCCTAGGGGTGCCCTAGCCTGAAGGCTAGGGGAGCCCTAGCCTTAGCCTAGGGGAGCCCTAGCCTAAAGCCTAGGGGTGCCCTAGCCTGAAGGCTAGGGGAGCCCTAGCCTTAGCCTAGGGGAGCCCTAGCCTAAAGCCTAGGGGTGCCCTAGCCTGAAGGCTAGGGGAGCCCTAGCCTTAGCCTAGGGGAGCCCTAGCCTAAAGCCTAGGGGTGCCCTAGCCTGAAGGCTAGGGGAGCCCTAGCCTTAGCCTAGGGGAGCCCTAGCCTAAAGCCTAGGGGTGCCCTAGCCTGAAGGCTAGGGGAGCCCTAGCCTTAGCCTAGGGGAGCCCTAGCCTAAAGCCTAGGGGTGCCCTAGCCTGAAGGCTAGGGGAGCCCTAGCCTTAGCCTAGGGGAGCCCTAGCCTAAAGCCTAGGGGTGCCCTAGCCTGAAGGCTAGGGGAGCCCTAGCCTTAGCCTAGGGGAGCCAAAGCCTAAAGCCTAGGGGTGCCCTAGCCTGAAGGCTAGGGGAGCCCTAGCCTTAGCCTAGGGGAGCCCTAGCCTAAAGCCTAGGGGTGCCCTAGCCTGAAGGCTAGGGGAGCCCTAGCCTTAGCCTAGGGGAGCCCTAGCCTAAAGCCTAGGGGTGCCCTAGCCTGAAGGCTAGGGGAGCCCTAGCCTTAGCCTAGGGGAGCCCTAGCCTAAAGCCTAGGGGTGCCCTAGCCTGAAGGCTAGGGGAGCCCTAGCCTTAGCCTAGGGGAGCCCTAGCCTAAAGCCTAGGGGTGCCCTAGCCTGAAGGCTAGGGGAGCCCTAGCCTTAGCCTAGGGGAGCCTAAAGCCTAGGGGTGCCCTAGCCTGAAGGCTAGGGGAGCCCTAGCCTTAGCCTAGGGGAGCCTAAAGCCTAGGGGTGCCCTAGCCTGAAGGCTAGGGGAGCCCTAGCCTTAGCCTAGGGGAGCCTAAAGCCCAGGGGTGCCCTAGCCTGAAGGCTAGGGGAGCCCTAGCCTTAGCCTAGGGGAGCCTAAAGCCTAGGGGTGCCCTAGCCTCAAGGCTAGGGGAGCCCTAGCCTTAGCCTAGGGGAGCCTAAAGCCTAGGGGTGCCCTAGCCTGAAGGCTAGGGGAGCCCTAGCCTTAGCCTAGGGGAGCCTAAAGCCTAGGGGTGCCCTAGCCTGAAGGCTAGGGGAGCCCTAGCCTTAGCCTAGGGGTGCCCTAGCCTGAAGGCTAGGGGAGCCCTAGCCTTAGCCTAGGGGAGCCTAAAGCCTAGGGGTGCCCTAGCCTGAAGGCTAGGGGAGCCCTAGCCTTAGCCTAGGGGAGCCTAAAGCCTAGGGGTGCCCTAGCCTGAAGGCTAGGGGAGCCCTAGCCTTAGCCTAGGGGAGCCTAAAGCCTAGGGGTGCCCTAGCCGGAAGGCTAGGGGAGCCCTAGCCTTAGCCTAGGGGAGCCTAAAGCCTAGGGGTGCCCTAGCCGGAAGGCTAGGGGAGCCCTAGCCTTAGCCTAGGGGAGCCTAAAGCCTAGGGGTGCCCTAGCCGGAAGGCTAGGGGAGCCCTAGCCTTAGCCTAGGGGAGCCCTAGCCTAAAGCCTAGGGGTGCCCTAGCCGGAAGGCTAGGGGAGCCCTAGCCTTAGCCTAGGGAGCCCTAGCCTAAAGCCTAGGGGTGCCCTAGCCGGAAGGCTAGGGGAGCCCTAGCCTTAGCCTAGGGGAGCCCTAGCCTAAAGCCTAGGGGTGCCCTAGCCGGAAGGCTAGGGGAGCCCTAGCCTTAGCCTAGGGGAGCCCTAGCCTAAAGCCTAGGGGTGCCCTAGCCGGAAGGCTAGGGGAGCCCTAGCCTTAGCCTAAGGGGAGCCCTAGCCTAAAGCCTAGGGGTGCCCTAACCGGAAGGCTAGGGGAGCCCTAGCCTAAAGCCTAGGGGTGCCCTAGCCGGAAGGCTAGGGGAGCCCTAGCCTTAGCCTAGGGGAGCCCTAGCCTAAAGCCTAGGGGTGCCCTAGCCGGAAGGCTAGGGGAGCCCTAGCCTTAGCCTAGGGGAGCCCTAGCCTAAAGCCTAGGGGTGCCCTAGCCGGAAGGCTAGGGGAGCCCTAGCCTTAGCCTAGGGGAGCCCTAGCCTAAAGCCTAGGGGTGCCCTAGCCGGAAGGCTAGGGGAGCCCTAGCCTTAGCCTAGGGGAGCCCTAGCCTAAAGCCTAGGGGTGCCCTAGCCGGAAGGCTAGGGGAGCCCTAGCCTTAGCCTAGGGGAGCCCTAGCCTAAAGCCTAGGGGCGCCCTAGCCTGATGGCTAGGGGAGCCCTAGCCTTAGCCTAGGGGAGCCCTAGCCTAAAGCCTAGGGGCGCCCTAGCCTGAAGGCTAGGGGAGCCCTAGCCTTAGCCTAGGGGAGCCCTAGCCTAAAGCCTAGGGGCGCCCTAGCCTGAAGGCTAGGGGAGCCCTAGCCTTAGCCTAGGGGAGCCCTAGCCTAAAGCCTAGGGGCGCCCTAGCCTGAAGGCTAGGGGAGCCCTAGCCTTAGCCTAGGGGAGCCCTAGCCTAAAGCCTAGGGGCGCCCTAGCCGGAAGGCTAGGGGAGCCCTAGCCTTAGCCTAGGGGAGCCCTAGCCTAAAGCCTAGGGGTGCCCTAGCCTGAAGGCTAGGGGAGCCCTAGCCTTAGCCTAGGGGAGCCCTAGCCTAAAGCCTAGGGGCGCCCTAGCCTGAAGGCTAGGGGAGCCCTAGCCTTAGCCTAGGGGAGCCCTAGCCTAAAGCCTAGGGGAGCCCTAGCCTAAAGCCTAGGGGTGACCTAGCCTGAAGGCTAGGGGAGCCCTAGCCTTAGCCTAGGGGAGCCCTAGCCTAAAGCCTAGGGGTGACCTAGCCTGAAGGCTAGGGGAACCCTAGCCTTACCCTAGGGGAGCCCTAGCCTAAAGCCTAGGGGTGACCTAGCCTGAAGGCTAGGGGAGCCCTAGCCTTAGCCTAGGGGAGCCCTAGCCTAAAGCCTAGGGGTGACCTAGCCTGAAGGCTAGGGGAGCCCTAGCCTTAGCCTAGGGGAGCCTAAAGCCTAGGGGTGCCCTAGCCTGAAGGCTAGGGGAGCCCTAGCCTTAGCCTAGGGGAGCCCTAGCCTAAAGCCTAGGGGTGCCCTAGCCTGAAGGCTAGGGGAGCCCTAGCCTTAGCCTAGGGGAGCCTAAAGCCTAGGGGTGCCCTAGCCTGAAGGCTGGGGAGCCCTAGCCTTAGCCTAGGGGAGCCCTAGCCTAAAGCCTAGGGGTGCCCTAGCCTGAAGGCTAGGGGAGCCCTAGCCTTAGCCTAGGGGAGCCTAATGCCTAGGGGTGCCCTAGCCTGAAGGCTAGGGGAGCCCTAGCCTTAGCCTAGGGGAGCCTAAAGCCTAGGGGTGCCCTAGCCTGAAGGCTAGGGGAGCCCTAGCCTTAGCCTAGGGGAGCCTAAAGCCTAGGGGTGCCCTAGCCTGAAGGCTAGGGGAGCCCTAGCCTTAACCTAGGGGAGCCTAAAGCCTAGGGGTGCCCTAGCCTGAAGGCTAGGGGAGCCCTAGCCTTAGCCTAGGGGAGCCTAAAGCCTAGGGGTGCCCTAGCCTGAAGGCTAGGGGAGCCCTAGCCTTAGCCTAGGGGAGCCCGAGCCTGAAGCCTAGGGGTGCCCTAGCCTGAAGGCTAGGGGAGCCCTAGCCTTAGCCTAGGGGAGCCCGAGCCTGAAGCCTAGGGGTGCCCTAGCCTGAAGGCTAGGGGAGCCCTAGCCTTAGCCTAGGGGAGCCCGAGCCTGAAGCCTAGGGGTGCCCTAGCCTGAAGGCTAGGGGAGCCCTAGCCTTAGCCTAGGGGAGCCCGAGCCTGAAGCCTAGGGGTGCCCTAGCCTGAAGGCTAGGGGAGCCCTAGCCTTAGCCTAGGGGAGCCCGAGCCTGAAGCCTAGGGGTGCCCTAGCCTGAAGGCTAGGGGAGCCCTAGCCTTAGCCTAGGGGAGCCCGAGCCTGAAGCCTAGGGGTGCCCAAGCCTGAAGGCTAGGGGAGCCCTAGCCTTAGCCTAGGGGAGCCCGAGCCTGAAGCCTAGGGGTGCCCTAGCCTGAAGGCTAGGGAGCCCTAGCCTTAGCCTAGGGGAGCCCGAGCCTGAAGCCTAGGGGTGCCCTAGCCTGAAGGCTAGGGGAGCCCTAGCCTTAGCCTAGGGGAGCCCGAGCCTGAAGCCTAGGGGTGCCCTAGCCTGAAGGCTAGGGGAGCCCTAGCCTTAGCCTAGGGGAGCCCGAGCCTGAAGCCTAGGGGTGCCCTAGCCTGAAGGCTAGGGGAGCCCTAGCCTTAGCCTAGGGGAGCCCGAGCCTGAAGCCTAGGGGTGCCCTAGCCTGAAGGCTAGGGGAGCCCTAGCCTTAGCCTAGGGGAGCCCGAGCCTGAAGCCTAGGGGTGCCCTAGCCTGAAGGCTAGGGGAGCCCTAGCCTTAGCCTAGGGGAGCCCGAGCCTGAAGCCTAGGGGTGCCCTAGCCTGAAGGCTAGGGGAGCCCTAGCCTTAGCCTAGGGGAGCCCGAGCCTGAAGCCTAGGGGTGCCCTAGCCTGAAGGCTAGGGGAGCCCTAGCCTTAGCCTAGGGGAGCCCGAGCCTGAAGCCTAGGGGTGCCCTAGCCTGAAGGCTAGGGGAGCCCTAGCCTTAGCCTAGGGGAGCCCGAGCCTGAAGCCTAGGGGTGCCCTAGCCTGAAGGCTAGGGGAGCCCTAGCCTTCGCCTAGGGGAGCCCGAGCCTGAAGCCTAGGGGTGCCCTAGCCTGAAGGCTAGGGGAGCCCTAGCCTTAGCCTAGGAGAGCCCGAGCCTGAAGCCTAGGGGTGCCCTAGCCTGAAGGCTAGGGGAGCCCTAGCCTTAGCCTAGGGGAGCCCGAGCCTGAAGCCTAGGGGTGCCCTAGCCTGAAGGCTAGGGGAGCCCTAGCCTTAGCCTAGGGGAGCCCGAGCCTAAAGCCTAGGGGTGCCCTAGCCTGAAGGCTAGGGGAGCCCTAGCCTTAGCCTAGGGGAGCCCTAGCCTAAAGCCTAGGGGTGCCCTAGCCTGAAGGCTAGGGGAGCCCTAGCCTTAGCCTAGGGGAGCCCTAGCCTAAAGCCTAGGGGTGCCCTAGCCTGAAGGCTAGGGGAGCCCTAGCCTTAGCCTAGGGGAGCCCTAGCCTAAAGCCTAGGGGTGCCCTAGCCTGAAGGCTAGGGGAGCCATAGCCTTAGCCTAGGGGAGCCTAAAGCCTAGGGGTGCCCTAGCCTGAAGGCTAGGGGAGCCCTAGCCTTAGCCTAGGGGAGCCTAAAGCCTAGGGGTGCCCTAGCCTGAAGGCTAGGGGAGCCCTAGCCTTAGCCTAGGGGAGCCTAAAGCCTAGGGGTGCCCTAGCCTGAAGGCTAGGGGAGCCCTAGCCTTAGCCTAGGGGAGCCTAAAGCCTAGGGGTGCCCTAGCCTGGAGGCTAGGGGAGCCCTAGCCTTAGCCTAGGGGAGCCTAAAGCCTAGGGGTGCCCTAGCCTGAAGGCTAGGGGAGCCCTAGCCTTAGCCTAGGGGTGCCCTAGCCTGAAGGCTAGGGGAGCCCTAGCCTTAGCCTAGGGGAGCCTAAAGCCTAGGGGTGCCCTAGCCTGAAGGCTAGGGGAGCCCTAGCCTTAGCCTAGGGGAGCCTAAAGCCTAGGGGTGCCCTAGCCTGAAGGCTAGGGGAGCCCTAGCCTTAGCCTAGGGGAGCCTAAAGCCTAGGGGTGCCCTAGCCTGAAGGCTAGGGGAGCCCTAGCCTTAGCCTAGGGGAGCCTAAAGCCTAGGGGTGCCCTAGCCGGAAGGCTAGGGGAGCCCTAGCCTTAGCCTAGGGGAGCCTAAAGCCTAGGGGTGCCCTAGCCGGAAGGCTAGGGGAGCCCTAGCCTTAGCCTAGGGGAGCCCTAGCCTAAAGCCTAGGGGTGCCCTAGCCGGAAGGCTAGGGGAGCCCTAGCCTTAGCCTAGGGGAGCCCTAGCCTAAAGCCTAGGGGTGCCTTAGCCGGAAGGCTAGGGGAGCCCTAGCCTTAGCCTAGGGGAGCCCTAGCCTAAAGCCTAGGGGTGCCCTAGCCGGAAGGCTAGGGGAGCCCTAGCCTTAGCCTAGGGGAGCCCTAGCCTAAAGCCTAGGGGTGCCCTAGCCGGAGCTAGGGGAGCCCTAGCCTTAGCCTAAGGGGAGCCCTAGCCTAAAGCCTAGGGGTGCCCTAACCGGAAGGCTAGGGGAGCCCTAGCCTAAAGCCTAGGGGTGCCCTAGCCGGAAGGCTAGGGGAGCCCTAGCCTTAGCCTAGGGGAGCCCTAGCCTAAAGCCTAGGGGTGCCCTAGCCGGAAGGCTAGGGGAGCCCTAGCCTTAGCCTAGGGGAGCCCTAGCCTAAAGCCTAGGGGTGCCCTAGCCGGAAGGCTAGGGGAGCCCTAGCCTTAGCCTAGGGGAGCCCTAGCCTAAAGCCTAGGGGTGCCCTAGCCGGAAGGCTAGGGGAGCCCTAGCCTTAGCCTAGGGGAGCCCTAGCCTAAAGCCTAGGGGTGCCCTAGCCGGAAGGCTAGGGGAGCCCTAGCCTTAGCCTAGGGGAGCCCTAGCCTAAAGCCTAGGGGAGCCCTAGCCTAAAGCCTAGGGGTGCCCTAGCCTGAAGGCTAGGGGAGCCCTAGCCTTAGCCTAGGGGAGCCCTAGCCTAAAGCCTAGGGGCGCCCTAGCCTGAAGGCTAGGGGAGCCCTAGCCTTAGCCTAGGGGAGCCCTAGCCTAAAGCCTAGGGGCGCCCTAGCCTGAAGGCTAGGGGAGCCCTAGCCTTAGCCTAGGGGAGCCCTAGCCTAAAGCCTAGGGGCGCCCTAGCCTGAAGGCTAGGGGAGCCCTAGCCTTAGCCTAGGGGAGCCCTAGCCTAAAGCCTAGGGGCGCCCTAGCCGGAAGGCTAGGGGAGCCCTAGCCTTAGCCTAGGGGAGCCCTAGCCTAAAGCCTAGGGGTGCCCTAGCCTGAAGGCTAGGGGAGCCCTAGCCTTAGCCTAGGGGAGCCCTAGCCTAAAGCCTAGGGGCGCCCTAGCCTGAAGGCTAGGGGAGCCCTAGCCTTAGCCTAGGGGAGCCCTAGCCTAAAGCCTAGGGGAGCCCTAGCCTAAAGCCTAGGGGTGACCTAGCCTGAAGGCTAGGGGAGCCCTAGCCTTAGCCTAGGGGAGCCCTAGCCTAAAGCCTAGGGGTGACCTAGCCTGAAGGCTAGGGGAACCCTAGCCTTACCCTAGGGGAGCCCTAGCCTAAAGCCTAGGGGTGACCTAGCCTGAAGGCTAGGGGAGCCCTAGCCTTAGCCTAGGGGAGCCCTAGCCTAAAGCCTAGGGGTGACCTAGCCTGAAGGCTAGGGGAGCCCTAGCCTTAGCCTAGGGGAGCCTAAAGCCTAGGGGTGCCCTAGCCTGAAGGCTAGGGGAGCCCTAGCCTTAGCCTAGGGGAGCCCTAGCCTAAAGCCTAGGGGTGCCCTAGCCTGAAGGCTAGGGGAGCCCTAGCCTTAGCCTAGGGGAGCCTAAAGCCTAGGGGTGCCCTAGCCTGAAGGCTAGGGGAGCCCTAGCCTTAGCCTAGGGGAGCCCTAGCCTAAAGCCTAGGGGTGCCCTAGCCTGAAGGCTAGGGGAGCCCTAGCCTTAGCCTAGGGGAGCCTAATGCCTAGGGGTGCCCTAGCCTGAAGGCTAGGGGAGCCCTAGCCTTAGCCTAGGGGAGCCTAAAGCCTAGGGGTGCCCTAGCCTGAAGGCTAGGGGAGCCCTAGCCTTAGCCTAGGGGAGCCTAAAGCCTAGGGGTGCCCTAGCCTGAAGGCTAGGGGAGCCCTAGCCTTAGCCTAGGGGAGCCTAAAGCCTAGGGGTGCCCTAGCCTGAAGGCTAGGGGAGCCCTAGCCTTAGCCTAGGGGAGCCTAAAGCCTAGGGGTGCCCTAGCCTGAAGGCTAGGGGAGCCCTAGCCTTAGCCTAGGGGAGCCCGAGCCTGAAGCCTAGGGGTGCCCTAGCCTGAAGGCTAGGGGAGCCCTAGCCTTAGCCTAGGGGAGCCCGAGCCTGAAGCCTAGGGGTGCCCTAGCCTGAAGGCTAGGGGAGCCCTAGCCTTAGCCTAGGGGAGCCCGAGCCTGAAGCCTAGGGGTGCCCTAGCCTGAAGGCTAGGGGAGCCCTAGCCTTAGCCTAGGGGAGCCCGAGCCTGAAGCCTAGGGGTGCCCTAGCCTGAAGGCTAGGGGAGCCCTAGCCTTAGCCTAGGGGAGCCCGAGCCTGAAGCCTAGGGGTGCCCTAGCCTGAAGGCTAGGGGAGCCCTAGCCTTAGCCTAGGGGAGCCCGAGCCTGAAGCCTAGGGGTGCCCTAGCCTGAAGGCTAGGGGAGCCCTAGCCTTAGCCTAGGGGAGCCCGAGCCTGAAGCCTAGGGGTGCCCTAGCCTGAAGGCTAGGGGAGCCCTAGCCTTAGCCTAGGGGAGCCCGAGCCTGAAGCCTAGGGGTGCCCTAGCCTGAAGGCTAGGGGAGCCCTAGCCTTAGCCTAGGGGAGCCCGAGCCTGAAGCCTAGGGGTGCCCTAGCCTGAAGGCTAGGGGAGCCCTAGCCTTAGCCTAGGGGAGCCCGAGCCTGAAGCCTAGGGGTGCCCTAGCCTGAAGGCTAGGGGAGCCCTAGGCTTAGCCTAGGGGAGCCCGAGCCTGAAGCCTAGGGGTGCCCTAGCCTGAAGGCTAGGGGAGCCCTAGCCTTAGCCTAGGGGAGCCCGAGCCTGAAGCCTAGGGGTGCCCTAGCCTGAAGGCTAGGGGAGCCCTAGCCTTCGCCTAGGGGAGCCCGAGCCTGAAGCCTAGGGGTGCCCTAGCCTGAAGGCTAGGGGAGCCCTAGCCTTAGCCTAGGAGAGCCCGAGCCTGAAGCCTAGGGGTGCCCTAGCCTGAAGGCTAGGGGAGCCCTAGCCTTAGCCTAGGGGAGCCCGAGCCTGAAGCCTAGGGGTGCCCTAGCCTGAAGGCTAGGGGAGCCCTAGCCTTAGCCTAGGGGAGCCCGAGCCTAAAGCCTAGGGGTGCCCTAGCCTGAAGGCTAGGGGAGCCCTAGCCTTAGCCTAGGGGAGCCCTAGCCTAAAGCCTAGGGGTGCCCTAGCCTGAAGGCTAGGGGAGCCCTAGCCTTAGCCTAGGGGAGCCCTAGCCTAAAGCCTAGGGGTGCCCTAGCCTGAAGGCTAGGGGAGCCCTAGCCTTAGCCTAGGGGAGCCCTAGCCTAAAGCCTAGGGGTGCCCTAGCCTGAAGGCTAGGGGAGCCATAGCCTTAGCCTAGGGGAGCCTAAAGCCTAGGGGTGCCCTAGCCTGAAGGCTAGGGGAGCCCTAGCCTTAGCCTAGGGGAGCCTAAAGCCTAGGGGTGCCCTAGCCTGAAGGCTAGGGGAGCCCTAGCCTTAGCCTAGGGGAGCCTAAAGCCTAGGGGTGCCCTAGCCTGAAGGCTAGGGGAGCCCTAGCCTTAGCCTAGGGGAGCCTAAAGCCTAGGGGTGCCCTAGCCTGGAGGCTAGGGGAGCCCTAGCCTTAGCCTAGGGGAGCCTAAAGCCTAGGGGTGCCCTAGCCTGAAGGCTAGGGGAGCCCTAGCCTTAGCCTAGGGGTGCCCTAGCCTGAAGGCTAGGGGAGCCCTAGCCTTAGCCTAGGGGAGCCTAAAGCCTAGGGGTGCCCTAGCCTGAAGGCTAGGGGAGCCCTAGCCTTAGCCTAGGGGAGCCTAAAGCCTAGGGGTGCCCTAGCCTGAAGGCTAGGGGAGCCCTAGCCTTAGCCTAGGGGAGCCTAAAGCCTAGGGGTGCCCTAGCCTGAAGGCTAGGGGAGCCCTAGCCTTAGCCTAGGGGAGCCTAAAGCCTAGGGGTGCCCTAGCCGGAAGGCTAGGGGAGCCCTAGCCTTAGCCTAGGGGAGCCTAAAGCCTAGGGGTGCCCTAGCCGGAAGGCTAGGGGAGCCCTAGCCTTAGCCTAGGGGAGCCCTAGCCTAAAGCCTAGGGGTGCCCTAGCCGGAAGGCTAGGGGAGCCCTAGCCTTAGCCTAGGGGAGCCCTAGCCTAAAGCCTAGGGGTGCCTTAGCCGGAAGGCTAGGGGAGCCCTAGCCTTAGCCTAGGGGAGCCCTAGCCTAAAGCCTAGGGGTGCCCTAGCCGGAAGGCTAGGGGAGCCCTAGCCTTAGCCTAGGGGAGCCCTAGCCTAAAGCCTAGGGGTGCCCTAGCCGGAGCTAGGGGAGCCCTAGCCTTAGCCTAAGGGGAGCCCTAGCCTAAAGCCTAGGGGTGCCCTAACCGGAAGGCTAGGGGAGCCCTAGCCTAAAGCCTAGGGGTGCCCTAGCCGGAAGGCTAGGGGAGCCCTAGCCTTAGCCTAGGGGAGCCCTAGCCTAAAGCCTAGGGGTGCCCTAGCCGGAAGGCTAGGGGAGCCCTAGCCTTAGCCTAGGGGAGCCCTAGCCTAAAGCCTAGGGGTGCCCTAGCCGGAAGGCTAGGGGAGCCCTAGCCTTAGCCTAGGGGAGCCCTAGCCTAAAGCCTAGGGGTGCCCTAGCCGGAAGGCTAGGGGAGCCCTAGCCTTAGCCTAGGGGAGCCCTAGCCTAAAGCCTAGGGGTGCCCTAGCCGGAAGGCTAGGGGAGCCCTAGCCTTAGCCTAGGGGAGCCCTAGCCTAAAGCCTAGGGGAGCCCTAGCCTAAAGCCTAGGGGTGCCCTAGCCTGAAGGCTAGGG
The DNA here is from genome assembly GCF_050624435.1 of Tenrec ecaudatus. NCBI lineage: Eukaryota > Metazoa > Chordata > Mammalia > Afrosoricida > Tenrecidae > Tenrec > Tenrec ecaudatus. The sequence goes on along the minus strand of NW_027459128.1, from coordinate 61,267 downwards.
GAGCCCTAGCCTTAGCCTAGGGGAGCCCTAGCCTAAAGCCTAGGGGCGCCCTAGCCTGAAGGCTAGGGGAGCCCTAGCCTTAGCCTAGGGGAGCCCTAGCCTAAAGCCTAGGGGCGCCCTAGCCTGAAGGCTAGGGGAGCCCTAGCCTTAGCCTAGGGGAGCCCTAGCCTAAAGCCTAGGGGCGCCCTAGCCTGAAGGCTAGGGGAGCCCTAGCCTTAGCCTAGGGGAGCCCTAGCCTAAAGCCTAGGGGCGCCCTAGCCGGAAGGCTAGGGGAGCCCTAGCCTTAGCCTAGGGGAGCCCTAGCCTAAAGCCTAGGGGTGCCCTAGCCTGAAGGCTAGGGGAGCCCTAGCCTTAGCCTAGGGGAGCCCTAGCCTAAAGCCTAGGGGCGCCCTAGCCTGAAGGCTAGGGGAGCCCTAGCCTTAGCCTAGGGGAGCCCTAGCCTAAAGCCTAGGGGAGCCCTAGCCTAAAGCCTAGGGGTGACCTAGCCTGAAGGCTAGGGGAGCCCTAGCCTTAGCCTAGGGGAGCCCTAGCCTAAAGCCTAGGGGTGACCTAGCCTGAAGGCTAGGGGAACCCTAGCCTTACCCTAGGGGAGCCCTAGCCTAAAGCCTAGGGGTGACCTAGCCTGAAGGCTAGGGGAGCCCTAGCCTTAGCCTAGGGGAGCCCTAGCCTAAAGCCTAGGGGTGACCTAGCCTGAAGGCTAGGGGAGCCCTAGCCTTAGCCTAGGGGAGCCTAAAGCCTAGGGGTGCCCTAGCCTGAAGGCTAGGGGAGCCCTAGCCTTAGCCTAGGGGAGCCCTAGCCTAAAGCCTAGGGGTGCCCTAGCCTGAAGGCTAGGGGAGCCCTAGCCTTAGCCTAGCTAATGCCTAGGGGTGCCCTAGCCTGAAGGCTAGGGGAGCCCTAGCCTTAGCCTAGGGGAGCCTAAAGCCTAGGGGTGCCCTAGCCTGAAGGCTAGGGGAGCCCTAGCCTTAGCCTAGGGGAGCCTAAAGCCTAGGGGTGCCCTAGCCTGAAGGCTAGGGGAGCCCTAGCCTTAGCCTAGGGGAGCCTAAAGCCTAGGGGTGCCCTAGCCTGAAGGCTAGGGGAGCCCTAGCCTTAGCCTAGGGGAGCCTAAAGCCTAGGGGTGCCCTAGCCTGAAGGCTAGGGGAGCCCTAGCCTTAGCCTAGGGGAGCCCGAGCCTGAAGCCTAGGGGTGCCCTAGCCTGAAGGCTAGGGGAGCCCTAGCCTTAGCCTAGGGGAGCCCGAGCCTGAAGCCTAGGGGTGCCCTAGCCTGAAGGCTAGGGGAGCCCTAGCCTTAGCCTAGGGGAGCCCGAGCCTGAAGCCTAGGGGTGCCCTAGCCTGAAGGCTAGGGGAGCCCTAGCCTTAGCCTAGGGGAGCCCGAGCCTGAAGCCTAGGGGTGCCCTAGCCTGAAGGCTAGGGGAGCCCTAGCCTTAGCCTAGGGGAGCCCGAGCCTGAAGCCTAGGGGTGCCCTAGCCTGAAGGCTAGGGGAGCCCTAGCCTTAGCCTAGGGGAGCCCGAGCCTGAAGCCTAGGGGTGCCCTAGCCTGAAGGCTAGGGGAGCCCTAGCCTTAGCCTAGGGGAGCCCGAGCCTGAAGCCTAGGGGTGCCCTAGCCTGAAGGCTAGGGGAGCCCTAGCCTTAGCCTAGGGGAGCCCGAGCCTGAAGCCTAGGGGTGCCCTAGCCTGAAGGCTAGGGGAGCTCTAGCCTTAGCCTAGGGGAGCCCGAGACTGAAGCCTAGGGGTGCCCTAGCCTGAAGGCTAGGGGAGCCCTAGCCTTAGCCTAGGGGAGCCCGAGCCTGAAGCCTAGGGGTGCCCTAGCCTGAAGGCTAGGGGAGCCCTAGCCTTAGCCTAGGGGCGCCCGAGCCTGAAGCCTAGGGGTGCCCTAGCCTGAAGGCTAGGGGAGCCCTAGCCTTAGCCTAGGGGAGCCCGAGCCTGAAGCCTAGGGGTGCCCTAGCCTGAAGGCTAGGGGAGCCCTAGCCTTAGCCTAGGGGAGCCCGAGCCTGAAGCCTAGGGGTGCCCTAGCCTGAAGGCTAGGGGAGCCCTAGCCTTAGCCTAGGGGAGCCCGAGCCTGAAGCCTAGGGGTGCCCTAGCCTGAAGGCTAGGGGAGCCCTAGCCTTAGCCTAGGGGAGCCCGAGCCTGAAGCCTAGGGGTGCCCTAGCCTGAAGGCTAGGGGAGCCCTAGCCTTAGCCTAGGGGAGCCCGAGCCTGAAGCCTAGGGGTGCCCTAGCCTGAAGGCTAGGGGAGCCCTAGCCTTAGCCTAGGGGAGCCCGAGCCTGAAGCCTAGGGGAGCCCGAGCCTGAAGCCTAGGGGTGCCCTAGCCTGAAGCTAGGGGAGCCCTAGCCTTAGCCTAGGGGAGCCCGAGCCTGAAGCCTAGGGGTGCCCTAGCCTGAAGGCTAGGGGAGCCCTAGCCTTAGCCTAGGGGAGCCCGAGCCTGAAGCCTAGGGGTGCCCTAGCCTGAAGGCTAGGGGAGCCCTAGCCTTAGCCTAGGGGAGCCCGAGCCTGAAGCCTAGGGGTGCCCTAGCCTGAAGGCTAGGGGAGCCCGAGCCTTAGCCTAGGGGAGCCCGAGCCTGAAGCCTAGGGGTGCCCTAGCCTGAAGGCTAGGGGAGCCCGAGCCTTAGCCTAGGGGAGCCCGAGCCTGAAGCCTAGGGGTGCCCTAGCCTGAAGGCTAGGGGAGCCCGAGCCTTAGCCTAGGGGAGCCCGAGCCTGAAGCCTAGGGGTGCCCTAGCCTGAAGGCTAGGGGAGCCCGAGCCTTAGCCTAGGGGAGCCCGAGCCTGAAGCCTAGGGGTGCCCTAGCCTGAAGGCTAGGGGAGCCCGAGCCTTAGCCTAGGGGAGCCCGAGCCTGAAGCCTAGGGGTGCCCTAGCCTGAAGGCTAGGGGAGCCCGAGCCTTAGCCTAGGGGAGCCCGAGCCTGAAGCCTAGGGGTGCCCTAGCCTGAAGGCTAGGGGAGCCCGAGCCTTAGCCTAGGGGAGCCCGAGCCTGAAGCCTAGGGGTGCCCTAGCCTGAAGGCTAGGGGAGCCCGAGCCTTAGCCTAGGGGAGCCCGAGCCTGAAGCCTAGGGGTGCCCTAGCCTGAAGGCTAGGGTAGCCCGAGCCTTAGCCTAGGGGAGCCCGAGCCTGAAGCCTAGGGGTGCCCTAGCCTGAAGGCTAGGGGAGCCCGAGCCTTAGCCTAGGGGAGCCCGAGCCTGAAGCCTAGGGGGTGCCCTAGCCTGAAGGCTAGGGGAGCCCGAGCCTTAGCCTAGGGGAGCCCGAGCCTGAAGCCTAGGGGTGCCCTAGCCTGAAGGCTAGGGGAGCCCGAGCCTTAACCTAGGGGAGCCCGAGCCTGAAGCCTAGGGGTGCCCTAGCCTGAAGGCTAGGGGAGCCCGAGCCTTAGCCTAGGGGAGCCCGAGCCTGAAGCCTAGGGGTGCCCTAGCCTGAAGGCTAGGGGAGCCCGAGCCTTAGCCTAGGGGAGCCCGAGCCTGAAGCCTAGGGGTGCCCTAGCCTGAAGGCTAGGGGAGCCCGAGCCTTAGCCTAGGGGAGCCCGAGCCTGAAGCCTAGGGGTGCCCTAGCCTGAAGGCTAGGGGAGCCCGAGCCTTAGCCTAGGGGAGCCCGAGCCTGAAGCCTAGGGGTGCCCTAGCCTGAAGGCTAGGGGAGCCCGAGCCTTAGCCTAGGGGAGCCCGAGCCTGAAGCCTAGGGGTGCCCTAGCCTGAAGGCTAGGGGAGCCCGAGCCTTAGCCTAGGGGAGCCCGAGCCTGAAGCCTAGGGGTGCCCTAGCCTGAAGGCTAGGGGAGCCCGAGCCTTAGCCTAGGGGAGCCCGAGCCTGAAGCCTAGGGGTGCCCTAGCCTGAAGGCTAGGGGAGCCCGAGCCTTAGCCTAGGGGAGCCCGAGCCTGAAGCCTAGGGGTGCCCTAGCCTGAAGGCTAGGGGAGCCCGAGCCTTAGCCTAGGGGAGCCCGAGCCTGAAGCCTAGGGGTGCCCTAGCCTGAAGGCTAGGGGAGCCCGAGCCTTAGCCTAGGGGAGCCCGAGCCTGAAGCCTAGGGGTGCCCTAGCCTGAAGGCTAGGGGAGCCCGAGCCTTAGCCTAGGGGAGCCCGAGCCTGAAGCCTAGGGGTGCCCTAGCCTGAAGGCTAGGGGAGCCCGAGCCTTAGCCTAGGGGAGCCCGAGCCTGAAGCCTAGGGGTGCCCTAGCCTGAAGGCTAGGGGAGCCCGTGCCTTAGCCTAGGGGAGCCCGAGCCTGAAGCCTAGGGGTGCCCTAGCCTGAAGGCTAGGTGAGCCCGAGCCTTAGCCTAGGGGAGCCCGAGCCTGAAGCCTAGGGGTGCCCTAGCCTGAAGGCTAGGGGAGCCGAGCCTTAGCCTAGGGGAGCCCGAGCCTGAAGCCTAGGGGTGCCCTAGCCTGAAGGCTAGGGGAGCCCGAGCCTTAGCCTAGGGGAGCCCGAGCCTGAAGCCTAGGGGTGCCCTAGCCTGAAGGCTAGGGGAGCCCGAGCCTTAGCCTAGGGGAGCCCGAGCCTGAAGCCTAGGGGTGCCCTAGCCTGAAGGCTAGGGGAGCCCGAGCCTTAGCCTAGGGGAGCCCGAGCCTGAAGCCTAGGGGTGCCCTAGCCTGAAGGCTAGGGGAGCCCGAGCCTTAGCCTAGGGGAGCCCGAGCCTGAAGCCTAGGGGTGCCCTAGCCTGAAGGCTAGGGGAGCCCGAGCCTTAGCCTAGGGGAGCCCGAGCCTGAAGCCTAGGGGTGCCCTAGCCTGAAGGCTTGGGGAGCCCGAGCCTTAGCCTAGGGGAGCCCGAGCCTGAAGCCTAGGGGTGCCCTAGCCTGAAGGCTAGGGGAGCCCGAGCCTTAGCCTAGGGGAGCCCGAGCCTGAAGCCTAGGGGTGCCCTAGCCTGAAGGCTAGGGGAGCCCGAGCCATAGCCTAGGGGAGCCCGAGCCTGAAGCCTAGGGGTGCCCTAGCCTGAAGGCTAGGGGAGCCCGAGCCTTAGCCTAGGGGAGCCCGAGCCTGAAGCCTAGGGGTGCCCTAGCCTGAAGGCTAGGGGAGCCCGAGCCTTAGCCTAGGGGAGCCCGTGCCTGAAGCCTAGGGGTGCCCTAGCCTGAAGGCTAGGGGAGCCCGAGCCTTAGCCTAGGGGAGCCCGAGCCTGAAGCCTAGGGGTGCCCTAGCCTGAAGGCTAGGGGAGCCCGAGCCTTAGCCTAGGGGAGCCCGAGCCTGAAGCCTAGGGGTGCCCTAGCCTGAAGGCTAGGGGAGCCCGAGCCTTAGCCTAGGGGAGCCCGAGCCTGAAGCCTAGGGGTGCCCTAGCCTGAAGGCTAGGGGAGCCCGAGCCTTAGCCTAGGGGAGCCCGAGCCTGAAGCCTAGGGGTGCCCTAGCCTGAAGGCTAAGGGGAGCCCGAGCCTTAGCCTAGGGGAGCCCGAGCCTGAAGCCTAGGGGTGCCCTAGCCTGAAGGCTAGGGGAGCCCAGAGCCTTAGCCTAGGGGAGCCCGAGCCTGAAGCCTAGGGGTGCCCTAGCCTGAAGGCTAGGGGAGCCCGAGCCTTAGCCTAGGGGAGCCCGAGCCTGAAGCCTAGGGGAGCCCTAGCCTGAAGGCTAAGGAAGCCCGAGCCTAAAGCCTAGGGGTGCCCGAGCCTGAAGGCTAGGGGAGCCCTAGCCTTAGCCTAGGGGAGCCCGAGCCTAAAGCCTAGGCGTGCCCGAGCCTGAAGGCTAGGGGAGCCCTAGCCTTAGCCTAGGGGAGCCCGAGCCTAAAGCCTAGGGGTGCCCGAGCCTAAAGGCTAGGGGAGCCCTAGCCTTAGCCTAGGGGAGCCCGAGCCTAAAGCCTAGGGGTGCCCGAGCCTGAAGGCTAGGGGAGCCCTAGCCTTAGCCTAGGGGAGCCCGAGCCTAAAGCCTAGGGGTGCCCGAGCCTGAAGGCTAGGGGAGCCCTAGCCTTAGCCTAGGGGAGCCCGAGCCTAAAGCCTAGGGTTGCCCGAGCCTGAAGGCTAGGGGAGCCCTAGCCTTAGCCTAGGGGAGCCCGAGCCTAAAGCCTAGGGGTGCCCGAGCCTGAAGGCTAGGGGAGCCCTAGCCTTAGCCTAGGGGAGCCGAGCCTAAAGCCTAGGGGTGCCCGAGCCTGAAGGCTAAGGGAGCCCTAGCCTTAGCCTAGGGGAGCCCGAGCCTAAAGCCTAGGGGTGCCCGAGCCTGAAGGCTAGGGGAGCCCTAGCCTTAGCCTAGGGGAGCCCGAGCCTAAAGCCTAGGGGTGCCCGAGCCTGAAGGCTAGGGGAGCCCTAGCCTTAGCCTAGGGGAGCCCGAGCCTAAAGCCTAGGGGTGCCCGAGCCTGAAGGCTAGGGGAGCCCTAGCCTTAGCCTAGTGGAGCCCGAGCCTAAAGCCTAGGGGTGCCCGAGCCTGAAGGCTAGGGGAGCCTCTAGCCTTAGCCTAGGGGAGCCCGAGCCTAAAGCCTAGGGTTGCCCGAGCCTGAAGGCTAGGGGAGCCCTAGCCTTAGCCTAGGGGAGCCCGAGCCTAAAGCCTAGGGGTGCCCGAGCCTGAAGGCTAGGGGAGCCCTAGCCTTAGCCTAGGGGAGCCCGAGCCTAAAGCCTAAGGGTGCCCGAGCCTGAAGGCTAGGGGAGCCCTAGCCTTAGCCTAGGGGAGCCCGAGCCTAAAGCCTAGGGGTGCCCGAGCCTGAAGGCTAGGGGAGCCCTAGCCTTAGCCTAGGGGAGCCCGAGCCTAAAGCCTAGGGGTGCCCGAGCCTGAAGGCTAGGGGAGCCCTAGCCTTAGCCTAGGGGAGCCCGAGCCTAAAGCCTAGGGGTGCCCGAGCCTGAAGGCTAGGGGAGCCCTAGCCTTAGCCTAGGGGAGCCCGAGCCTAAAGCCTAGGGGTGCCCGAGCCTGAAGGCTAGGGGAGCCCTAGCCTTAGCCTAGGGGAGCCCGAGCCTAAAGCCTAGGGGTGCCCGAGCCTGAAGGCTAGGGGAGCCCTAGCCTTAGCCTAGGGGAGCCCGAGCCTAAAGCCTAGGGGTGCCCGAGCCTGAAGGCTAGGCGAGCCCTAGCCTTAGCCTAGGGGAGCCCGAGCCTAAAGCCTAGGAGTGCCCGAGCCTGAAGGCTAGGGGAGCCCTAGCCTTAGCCTAGGGGAGCCCGAGCCTAGCCTAGGGGAGCCCGAGCCTAAAGCCTAGGGGTGCCCGAGCCTGAAGGCTAGGGGAGCCCTAGCCTTAGCCTAGGGGAGCCCGAGCCTAAAGCCTAGGGGTGCCCGAGCCTGAAGGCTAGGGGAGCCCTAGCCTTAGCCTAGGGGAGCCCAGCAAAGCCTAGGGGTGCCCGAGCCTGAAGGCTAGGGGAGCCCTAGCCTTAGCCTAGGGGAGCCCAAAGCCTAGGGGTGCCCGAGCCTGAAGGCTAGGGGAGCCCTAGCCTTAGCCTAGGGGAGCCCGAGCCTGAAGCCTAGGGGTGCCCGAGCCTGAAGGCTAGGGGAGCCCTAGCCTTAGCCTAGGGGAGCCCGAGCCTGAAGCCTAGGGGTGCCCGAGCCTGAAGGCTAGGGGAGCCCTAGCCTTAGCCTAGGGGAGCCCGAGCCTGAAGCCTAGGGGTGCCCGAGCCTGAAGGCTAGGGGAGCCCTAGCCTTAGCCTAGGGGAGCCCGAGCCTGAAGCCTAGGGGTGCCCGAGCCTGAAGGCTAGGGGAGCCCTAGCCTTAGCCTAGGGGAGCCCGAGCCTGAAGCCTAGGGGTGCCCGAGCCTGAAGGCTAGGGGAGCCCTAGCCTTAGCCTAGGGGAGCCCGAGCCTGAAGCCTAGGGGTGCCCGAGCCTGAAGGCTAGGGGAGCCCTAGCCTTAGCCTAGGGGAGCCCGAGCCTGAAGCCTAGGGGTGCCCGAGCCTGAAGGCTAGGGGAGCCCTAGCCTTAGCCTAGGGGAGCCCGAGCCTGAAGCCTAGGGGTGCCCGAGCCTGAAGGCTAGGGGAGCCCTAGCCTTAGCCTAGGGGAGCCCGAGCCTGAAGCCTAGGGGTGCCCGAGCCTGAAGGCTAGGGGAGCCCTAGCCTTAGCCTAGGGGAGCCCGAGCCTGAAGCCTAGGGGTGCCCGAGCCTGAAGGCTAGGGGAGCCCTAGCCTTAGCCTAGGGGAGCCCGAGCCTGAAGCCTAGGGGTGCCCGAGCCTGAAGGCTAGGGGAGCCCTAGCCTTAGCCTAGGGGAGCCCGAGCCTGAAGCCTAGGGGTGCCCGAGCCTGAAGGCTAGGGGAGCCCTAGCCTTAGCCTAGGGGAGCCCGAGCCTGAAGCCTAGGGGTGCCCGAGCCTGAAGGCTAGGGGAGCCCTAGCCTTAGCCTAGGGGAGCCCGAGCCTGAAGCCTAGGGGTGCCCGAGCCTGAAGGCTAGGGGAGCCCTAGCCTTAGCCTAGGGGAGCCCGAGCCTGAAGCCTAGGGGTGCCCGAGCCTGAAGGCTAGGGGAGCCCTAGCCTTAGCCTAGGGGAGCCCGAGCCTGAAGCCTAGGGGTGCCCGAGCCTGAAGGCTAGGGGAGCCCTAGCCTTAGCCTAGGGGAGCCCGAGCCTGAAGCCTAGGGGTGCCCTAGCCTGAAGGCTAGGGGAGCCCTAGCCTTAGCCTAGGGGAGCCCGAGCCTGAAGCCTAGGGGTGCCCTAGCCTGAAGGCTAGGGGAGCCCTAGCCTTAGCCTAGGGGAGCCCGAGCCTGAAGCCTAGGGGTGCCCTAGCCTGAAGGCTAGGGGAGCCCTAGCCTTAGCCTAGGGGAGCCCGAGCCTGAAGCCTAGGGGTGCCCTAGCCTGAAGGCTAGGGGAGCCCTAGCCTTAGCCTAGGGGAGCCCGAGCCTGAAGCCTAGGGGTGCCCTAGCCTGAAGGCTAGGGGAGCCCTAGCCTTAGCCTAGGGAGCCCGAGCCTGAAGCCTAGGGGTGCCCTAGCCTGAAGGCTAGGGAGCCCTAGCCTTAGCCTAGGGGAGCCCGAGCCTGAAGCCTAGGGGTGCCCTAGCCTGAAGGCTAGGGGAGCCCTAGCCTTAGCCTAGGGGAGCCCGAGCCTGAAGCCTAGGGGTGCCCTAGCCTGAAGGCTAGGGGAGCCCTAGCCTTAGCCTAGGGGAGCCCGAGTCTGAAGCCTAGGGGTGCCCTAGCCTGAAGGCTAGGGGAGCCCGAGCCTTAGCCTAGGGGAGCCCGAGCCTGAAGCCTAGGGGTGCCCTAGCCTGAAGGCTAGGGGAGCCCGAGCCTTAGCCTAGGGGAGCCCGAGCCTGAAGCCTAGGGGTGCCCTAGCCTGAAGGCTAGGGGAGCCCGAGCCTTAGCCTAGGGGAGCCCGAGCCTGAAGCCTAGGGGTGCCCTAGCCTGAAGGCTAGGGGAGCCCGAGCCTTAGCCTAGGGGAGCCCGAGCCTGAAGCCTAGGGGTGCCCTAGCCTGAAGGCTAGGGGAGCCCGAGCCTTAGCCTAGGGGAGCCCGAGCCTGAAGCCTAGGGGTGCCCTAGCCTGAAGGCTAGGGGAGCCCGAGCCTTAGCCTAGGGGAGCCCGAGCCTGAAGCCTAGGGGTGCCCTAGCCTGAAGGCTAGGGGAGCCCGAGCCTTAGCCTAGGGGAGCCCGAGCCTGAAGCCTAGGGGTGCCCTAGCCTGAAGGCTAGGGGAGCCCGAGCCTTAGCCTAGGGGAGCCCGAGCCTGAAGCCTAGGGGTGCCCTAGCCTGAAGGCTAGGGGAGCCCGAGCCTTAGCCTAGGGGAGCCCTAGCCTGAAGGCTAGGGGAGCCCGAGCCTTAGCCTAGGGGAGCCCGAGCCTGAAGCCTAGGGGTGCCCTAGCCTGAAGGCTAGGGGAGCCCGAGCCTTAGCCTAGGGGAGCCCGAGCCTGAAGCCTAGGGGTGCCCTAGCCTGAAGGCTAGGGGAGCCCGAGCCTTAGCCTAGGGGAGCCCGAGCCTGAAGCCTAGGGGTGCCCTAGCCTGAAGGCTAGGGGAGCCCGAGCCTTAGCCTAGGGGAGCCCGAGCCTGAAGCCTAGGGGTGCCCTAGCCTGAAGGCTAGGGGAGCCCGAGCCTTAGCCTAGGGGAGCCCGAGCCTGAAGCCTAGGGGTGCCCTAGCCTGAAGGCTAGGGGAGCCCGAGCCTTAGCCTAGGGGAGCCCGAGCCTGAAGCCTAGGGGTGCCCTAGCCTGAAGGCTAGGGGAGCCCGAGCCTTAGCCTAGGGGAGCCCGAGCCTGAAGCCTAGGGGTGCCCTAGCCTGAAGGCTAGGGGAGCCCGAGCCTTAGCCTAGGGGAGCCCGAGCCTGAAGCCTAGGGGTGCCCTAGCCTGAAGGCTAGGGGAGCCCGAGCCTTAGCCTAGGGGAGCCCGAGCCTGAAGCCTAGGGGTGCCCTAGCCTGAAGGCTAGGGGAGCCCGAGCCTTAGCCTAGGGGAGCCCGAGCCTGAAGCCTAGGGGTGCCCTAGCCTGAAGGCTAGGGGAGCCCGAGCCTTAGCCTAGGGGAGCCCGAGCCTGAAGCCTAGGGGTGCCCTAGCCTGAAGGCTAGGGGAGCCCGAGCCTTAGCCTAGGGGAGCCCGAGCCTGAAGCCTAGGGGTGCCCTAGCCTGAAGGCTAGGGGAGCCCGAGCCTTAGCCTAGGGGAGCCCGAGCCTGAAGCCTAGGGGTGCCCTAGCCTGAAGGCTAGGGGAGCCCGAGCCTTAGCCTAGGGGAGCCCGAGCCTGAAGCCTAGGGGTGCCCTAGCCTGAAGGCTAGGGGAGCCCGAGCCTTAGCCTAGGGGAGCCCGAGCCTGAAGCCTAGGGGTGCCCTAGCCTGAAGGCTAGGGGAGCCCGAGCCTTAGCCTAGGGGAGCCCGAGCCTGAAGCCTAGGGGTGCCCTAGCCTGAAGGCTAGGGGAGCCCGAGCCTTAGCCTAGGGGAGCCCGAGCCTGAAGCCTAGGGGTGCCCTAGCCTGAAGGCTAGGGGAGCCCGAGCCTTAGCCTAGGGGAGCCCGAGCCTGAAGCCTAGGGGTGCCCTAGCCTGAAGGCTAGGGGAGCCCGAGCCTTAGCCTAGGGGAGCCCGAGCCTGAAGCCTAGGGGTGCCCTAGCCTGAAGGCTAGGGGAGCCCGAGCCTTAGCCTAGGGGAGCCCGAGCCTGAAGCCTAGGGGTGCCCTAGCCTGAAGGCTAGGGGAGCCCGAGCCTTAGCCTAGGGGAGCCCGAGCCTGAAGCCTAGGGGAGCCCTAGCCTGAAGGCTAGGGGAGCCCGAGCCTAAAGCCTAGGGGTGCCCGAGCCTGAAGGCTAGGGGAGCCCTAGCCTTAGCCTAGGGGAGCCCGAGCCTAAAGCCTAGGGGTGCCCGAGCCTGAAGGCTAGGGGAGCCCTAGCCTTAGCCTAGGGGAGCCCGAACCTAAAGCCTAGGGGTGCCCGAGCCTGAAGGCTAGGGGAGCCCTAGCCTTAGCCTAGGGGAGCCCGAGCCTAAAGCCTAGGGGTGCCCGAGCCTGAAGGCTAGGGGAGCCCTAGCCTTAGCCTAGGGGAGCCCGAGCCTAAAGCCTAGGGGTGCCCGAGCCTGAAGGCTAGGGGAGCCCTAGCCTTAGCCTAGGGGAGCCCGAGCCTAAAGCCTAGGGGTGCCCGAGCCTGAAGGCTAGGGGAGCCCTAGCCTTAGCCTAGGGGAGCCCGAGCCTAAAGCCTAGGGGTGCCCGAGCCTGAAGGCTAGGGGAGCCCTAGCCTTAGCCTAGGGGAGCCCGAGCCTAAAGCCTAGGGGTGCCCGAGCCTGAAGGCTAGGGGAGCCCTAGCCTTAGCCTAGGGGAGCCCGAGCCTAAAGCCTAGGGGTGCCCGAGCCTGAAGGCTAGGGGAGCCCTAGCCTTAGCCTAGGGGAGCCCGAGCCTAAAGCCTAGGGGTGCCCGAGCCTGAAGGCTAGGGGAGCCCTAGCCTTAGCCTAGGGGAGCCCGAGCCTAAAGCCTAGGGGTGCCCGAGCCTGAAGGCTAGGGGAGCCCTAGCCTTAGCCTAGGGGAGCCCGAGCCTAAAGCCTAGGGGTGCCCGAGCCTGAAGGCTAGGGGAGCCCTAGCCTTAGCCTAGGGGAGCCCGAGCCTAAAGCCTAGGGGTGCCCGAGCCTGAAGGCTAGGGGAGCCCTAGCCTTAGCCTAGGGGAGCCCGAGCCTAAAGCCTAGGGGTGCCCGAGCCTGAAGGCTAGGGGAGCCCTAGCCTTAGCCTAGGGGAGCCCGAGCCTAAAGCCTAGGGGTGCCCGAGCCTGAAGGCTAGGGGAGCCCTAGCCTTAGCCTAGGGGAGCCCGAGCCTAAAGCCTAGGGGTGCCCGAGCCTGAAGGCTAGGGGAGCCCTAGCCTTAGCCTAGGGGAGCCCGAGCCTAAAGCCTAGGGGTGCCCGAGCCTGAAGCTAGGGGAGCCCTAGCCTTAGCCAAGGGAGCCCGAGCCTAAAGCCTAGGGGTGCCCGAGCCTGAAGGCTAGGGGAGCCCTAGCCTTAGCCTAAGGGAGCCCGAGCCTAATGCCTAGGGGTGCCCGAGCCTGAAGGCTAGGGGAGCCCTAGCCTTAGCCTAGGGGAGCCTGAGCCTAAAGCCTAGGGGTGCCCGAGCCTGAAGACTAGGGGAGCCCTAGCCTTAGCCTAGGGGAGCCCGAGCCTAAAGCCTAGGGGTGCCCGAGCCTGAAGGCTAGGGGAGCCCTAGCCTTAGCCTAGGGGAGCCCGAGCCTAAAGCCTAGGGGTGCCCGAGCCTGAAGGCTAGGGGAGCCCTAGCCTTAGCCTAGGGGAGCCCGAGCCTAAAGCCTAGGGTTGCCCGAGCCTGAAGGCTAGGGGAGCCCTAGCCTTAGCCAAGGGGAGCCCGAGCCTAAAGCCTAGGGGTGCCCGAGCCTGAAGGCTAGGGGAGCCCTAGCCTTAGCCTAGGGGAGCCCGAGCCTAAAGCCTAGGGGTGCCCGAGCCTGAAGGCTAGGGGAGCCCTAGCCTTAGCCTAGGGGAGCCCGAGCCTAAAGCCTAGGGGTGCCCGAGCCTGAAGGCTAGGGGAGCCCTAGCCTTAGCCTAGGGGAGCCCGAGCCTAAAGCCTAGGGGTGCCCGAGCCTGAAGGCTAGGGGAGCCCTAGCCTTAGCCTAGGGGAGCCCGAGCCTAAAGCCTAGGGGTGCCCGAGCCTGAAGGCTAGGGGAGCCCTAGCCTTAGCCTAGGGGAGCCCGAGCCTAAAGCCTAGGGGTGCCCGAGCCTGAAGGCTAGGGGAGCCCTAGCCTTAGCCTTGGGGAGCCCGAGCCTTAGCCTAGGGGAGCCCGAGCCTAAAGCCTAGGGGTGCCCGAGCCTGAAGGCTAGGGGAGCCCTAGCCTTAGCCTAGGGGAGCCCAAAGCCTAGGGGTGCCCGAGCCTGAAGGCTAGGGGAGCCCTAGCCTTAGCCTAGGGGAGCCCAAAGCCTAGGGGTGCCCGAGCCTGAAGGCTAGGGGAGCCCTAGCCTTAGCCTAGGGGAGCCCAAAGCCTAGGGGTGCCCTAGCCTGAAGGCTAGGGGAGCCCTAGCCTTAGCCTAGGGGAGCCCGAGCCTAAAGCCTAGGGGTGCCCTAGCCTGAAGGCTAGGGGAGCCCTAGCCTTAGCCTAGGGGAGCCCAAAGCCCAGGGGTGCCCTAGCCTGAAGGCTAGGGGAGCCCTAGCCTTAGCCTAGGGGAGCCCGAGCCTAAAGCCTAGGGGTGCCCTAGCCTGAAGTCTAGGGGAGCCCTAGCCTTAGCCTAGGGGAGCCCAAAGCCTAGGATTGCCCTAGCCTGAAGGCTAGGGGAGCCCTAGCCTTAGCCTAGGGGAGCCCGAGCCTAAAGCCTAGGGGTGCCCTAGCCTGAAGGCTAGGGGAGCCCTAGCCTTAGCCTAGGGGAGCCCAAAGCCTAGGGGTGCCCTAGCCTGAAGGCTAGGGGAGCCCTAGCCTTAGCCTAGGGGAGCCCGAGCCTAAAGCCTAGGGGTGCCCTAGCCTGAAGGCTAGGGGAGCCCTAGTCTTAGCCTAGGGGAGCCCAAAGCCTAGGGGTGCCCTAGCCTGAAGGCTAGGGGAGCCCTAGCCTTAGCCTAGGGGAGCCCGAGCCTAAAGCCTAGGGGTGCCCTAGCCTGAAGGCTAGGGAAGCCCTAGCCTTAGCCTAGGGGAGCCCGAGCCTAAAGCCTAGGGGTGCCCTAGCCTGAAGGCTAGGGGAGCCCTAGCCTTAGCCTAGGGGAGCCCGAGCCTAAAGCCTAGGGGTGCCCTAGCCTGAAGGCTAGGGGAGCCCTAGCCTTAGCCTAGGGGAGCCCAAAGCCTAGGGGTGCCCTAGCCTGAAGGCTAGGGGAGCCCTAGCCTTAGCCTAGGGGAGCCCAAAGCCTAGAGGTGCCCTAGCCTGAAGGCTAGGGGAGCCCTAGCCTTAGCCTAGGGGAGCTCAAAGCCTAGGGGTGCCCTAGCCTGAAGGCTAGGGGAGCCCAAGCCTTAGCCTAGGGGAGCCCAAAGCCTAGGGGTGCCCTAGCCTGAAGGCTAGGGGAGCCCTAGCCTTAGCCTAGGGGAGCCCAAAGCCTAGGGGTGCCCTAGCCTGAAGGCTAGGGGAGCCCTAGCCTTAGCCTAGGGGAGCCCAAAGCCTAGGGGTGCCCTAGCCTGAAGGCTAGGGGAGCCCTAGCCTTAGCCTAGGGGAGACCAAAGCCTAGGGGTGCCCTAGCCTGAAGGCTAGGGGAGCCTTAGCCTTAGCCTAGGGGATCCCAAAGCCTAGGGGTGCCCTAGCCTGAAGGCTAGGGGAGCCCTAGCCTTAGCCTAGGGGAGCCCAAAGCCTAGGGGTGCCCTAGCCTGAAGGCTAGGGGAGCCCTAGCCTTAGCCTAGGGGAGCCCAAAGCCTAGGGGTGCCCTAGCCTGAAGGCTAGGGGAGCCCTAGCCTTAGCCTAGGGGAGCCCAAAGCCTAGGGGTGCCCTAGCCTGAAGGCTAGGGGAGCCCTAGCCTTAGCCTAGGGGAGCCCAAAGCCTAGGGGTGCCCTAGCCTGAAGGCTAGGGGAGCCCTAGCCTTAGCCTAGGGGAGCCCAAAGCCTAGGGGTGCCCTAGCCTGAAGGCTAGGGGAGCCCAGCCTTAGCCTAGGGGAGCCCAAAGCCTAGGGATGCCCTAGCCTGAAGGCTAGGGGAGCCCTAGCCTTAGCCTAGGGGAGCCCAAAGCCTAGGGGTGCCCTAGCCTGAAGGCTAGGGGAGCCCTAGCCTTAGCCTAGGGGAGCCCAAAGCCTAGGGGTTCCCTAGCCTGAAGGCTAGGGGAGCCCTAGCCTTAGCCTAGGGGAGCCCAAAGCCTAGGAGTGCCCTAGCCTGAAGGCTAGGGGAGCCCTAGCCTTAGCCTAGGGGAGCCCAAAGCCTAGGGGTGCCCTAGCCTGAAGGCTAGGGGAGCCCTAGCCTTAGCCTAGGGGAGCCCAAAGCCTAGGGGTGCCCTAGCCTGAAGGCTAGGGGAGCCCTAGCCTTAGCCTAGGGGAGCCCAAAGCCTAGGGGTGCCCTAGCCTGAAGGCTAGGGGAGCCCTAGCCTTAGCCTAGGGGAGCCCAAAGCCTAGGGGTGCCCTAGCCTGAAGGCTAGGGGAGCCCTAGCCTTAGCCTAGGGGAGCCCGAGCCTAAAGCCTAGGGGTGCCCTAGCCTGAAGGCTAGGGGAGCCCTAGCCTTAGCCTAGGGGAGCCCAAAGCCTAGGGGTGCCCTAGCCTGAAGGCTAGGGGAGCCCTAGCCTTAGCCTAGGGGAGCCCGAGCCTAAAGCCTAGGGGTGCCCTAGCCTGAAGGCTAGGGTAACCCTAGCCTTAGCCTAGGGGAGCCCAAAGCCTAGGGGTGCCCTAGCGTGAAGGCTAGGGGAGCCCTAGCCTTAGCCTAGGGGAGCCCGAGCCTAAAGCCTAGGGGTGCCCTTGCCTGAAGGCTAGGGGAGCCCTAGCCTTAGCCTAGGGGAGCCCAAAGTCTAGGGGTGCCCTAGCCTGAAGTCTAGGGGAGCCCTAGCCTTAGCCTAGGGGAGCCCGAGCCTAAAGCCTAGGGGTGCCCTAGCCTGAAGGCTAGGGGAGCCCTAGCCTTAGCCTAGGGGAGCCCTAGCCTTAGCCTAGGGGAGCCCAAAGCCTAGGGGTGCCCTAGCCTGAAGGCTAGGGGAGCCCTAGCCTTAGCCTAGGGGAGCCCGAGCCTAAAGCCTAGGGGTGCCCTAGCCTGAAGGCTAGGGGAGCCCTAGCCTTAGCCTAGGGGAGCCCAAAGCCTAGGGGTGCCCTAGCCTGAAGGCTAGGGGAGCCCTAGCCTTAGCCTAGGGGAGCCCGAGCCTAAAGCCTAGGGGTGCCCTAGCCTGAAGGCTAGGGGAGCCCTAGCCTTAGCCTAGGGGAGCCCAAAGCCTAGGGGTGCCCTAGCCTGAAGGCTAGGGGAGCCCTAGCCTTAGCCTAGGGGAGCCCGAGCCTAAAGCCTAGGGGTGCCCTAGCCTGAAGGCTAGGGGAGCCCTAGCCTTAGCCTAGGGGAGCCCAAAGCCTAGGCTTGCCCTAGCCTGAAGGCTAGGGGAGCCCTAGCCTTAGCCTAGGGGAGCCCGAGCCTAAAGCCTAGGGGTGCCCTAGCCTGAAGGCTAGGGGAGCCCTAGCCTTAGCCTAGGGGAGCCCAAAGCCTAGGGGTGCCCTAGCCTGAAGGCTAGGGGAGCCCTAGCCTTAGCCTAGGGGAGCCCGAGCCTAAAGCCTAGGGGTGCCCTAGCCTGAAGGCTAGGGGAGCCCTAGCCTTAGCCTAGGGGAGCCCAAAGCCTAGGGGTGCCCTAGCCTGAAGGCTAGGGGAGCCCTAGCCTTAGCCTAGGGGAGCCCAAAGCCTAGGGGTGCCCTAGCCTGAAGGCTAGGGGAGCCCTAGCCTTAGCCTAGGGGAGCCCAAAGCCTAGGGGTGCCCTAGCTTGAAGGCTAGGGGAGCCCTAGCCTTAGCCTAGGGGAGCCCAAAGCCTAGGGGTGCCCTAGCCTGAAGGCTAGGAGAGCCCTAGCCTTAGCCTAGGGGAGCCCAAACCTAGGGGTGCCCTAGCCTGAAGGCTAGGGGAGCCCTAGCCTTAGCCTAGGGGAGCCCAAAGCCTAGGGGTGCCCTAGCCTGAAGGCTAGGGGAGCCCTAGCCTTAGCCTAGGGGAGCCCAAAGCCTAGGGGTGCCCTAGCCTGAAGGCTAGGGGAGCCCTAGCCTTAGCCTAGGGGAGCCCAAAGCCTAGGGGTGCCCTAGCCTGAAGGCTAGGGGAGCCCTAGCCTTAGCCTAGGGGAGCCCAAAGCCTAGGGGTGCCCTAGCCTGAAGGCTAGGGGAGCCCTAGCCTTAGCCTAGGGGAGCCCGAGCCTAAAGCCTAGGGGTGCCCTAGCCTGAAGGCTAGGGGAGCCCTAGCCTTAGCCTAGGGGAGCCCGAGCCTAAAGCCTAGGGGTGCCCTAGCCTGAAGGCTAGGGGAGCCCTAGCCTTAGCCTAGGGGAGCCCGAGCCTAAAGCCTAGGGGAGCCCTAGCCTTAGCCTAGGGGAGCCCGAGCCTAAAGCCTAGGGGTGCCCTAGCCTGAAGGCTAGGGGAGCCCTAGCCTTAGCCTAGGGGAGCCCGAGCCTAAAGCCTAGGGGTGCCCTAGCCTGAAGGCTAGGGGAGCCCTAGCCTTAGCCTAGGGGAGCCCGAGCCCAAAGCCTAGGGGTGCCCTAGCCTGAAGGCTAGGGGAGCCCTAGCCTTAGCCTAGGGGAGCCCAAAGCCTAGGGGTGCCCTAGCCTGAAGGCTAGGGGAGCCCTAGCCTTAGCCTAGGGGAGCCCAAAGCCTAGGGGTGCCCTAGCCTGAAGGCTAGGGGAGCCCTAGCCTTAGCCTAGGGGAGCCCAAAGCCTAGGGGTGCCCTAGCCTGAAGGCTAGGGGAGCCCTAGCCTTAGCCTAGGGGAGCCCAAAGCCTAGGGGTGCCCTAGCCTGAAGGCTAGGGGAGCCCTAGCCTTAGCCTAGGGGAGCAGGGGAGCCCAAAGCCTAGGGGTGCCCTAGCCTGAAGGCTAGGGGAGCCCTAGCCTTAGCCTAGGGGAGCCCAAAGCCTAGGGGTGCCCTAGCCTGAAGGCTAGGGGAGCCCTAGCCTTAGCCTAGGGGAGCCCAAAGCCTAGGGGTGCCCTAGCCTGAAGGCTAGGGGAGCCCTAGCCTTAGCCTAGGGGAGCCCAAAGCCTAGGGGTGCCCTAGCCTGAAGGCTAGGGGAGCCCTAGCCTTAGCCTAGGGGAGCCCAAAGCCTAGGGGTGCCCTAGCCTGAAGGCTAGGGGAGCCCTAGCCTTAGCCTAGGGGAGCCCAAAGCCTAGGGGTGCCCTAGCCTGAAGGCTAGGGGAGCCCTAGCCTTAGCCTAGGGGAGCCCAAAGCCTAGGGGTGCCCTAGCCTGAAGGCTAGGGGAGCCCTAGCCTTAGCCTAGGGGAGCCCAAAGCCTAGGGGTGCCCTAGCCTGAAGGCTAGGGGAGCCCTAGCCTTAGCCTAGGGGAGCCCAAAGCCTAGGGGTGCCCTAGCCTGAAGGCTAGGGGAGCCCTAGCCTTAGCCTAGGGGAGCCCAAAGCCTAGGGGTGCCCTAGCCTGAAGGCTAGGGGAGCCCTAGCCTTAGCCTAGGGGAGCCCAAAGCCTAGGGGTGCCCTAGCCTGAAGGCTAGGGGAGCCCTAGCCTTAGCCTAGGGGAGCCCAAAGCCTAGGGGTGCCCTAGCCTGAAGGCTAGGGGAGCCCTAGCCTTAGCCTAGGGGAGCCCAAAGCCTAGGGGTGCCCTAGCCTGAAGGCTAGGGGAGCCCTAGCCTTAGCCTAGGGGAGCCCAAAGCCTAGGGGTGCCCTAGCCTGAAGGCTAGGGGAGCCCTAGCCTTAGCCTAGGGGAGCCCAAAGCCTAGGGGTGCCCTAGCCTGAAGGCTAGGGGAGCCCTAGCCTTAGCCTAGGGGAGCCCAAAGCCTAGGGGTGCCCTAGCCTGAAGGCTAGGGGAGCCCTAGCCTTAGCCTAGGGGAGCCCAAAGCCTAGGGGTGCCCTAGCCTGAAGGCTAGGGGAGCCCTAGCCTTAGCCTAGGGGAGCCCAAAGCCTAGGGGTGCCCTAGCCTGAAGGCTAGGGGAGCCCTAGCCTTAGCCTAGGGGAGCCCAAAGCCTAGGGGTGCCCTAGCCTGAAGGCTAGGGGAGCCCTAGCCTTAGCCTAGGGGAGCCCAAAGCCTAGGGGTGCCCTAGCCTGAAGGCTAGGGGAGCCCTAGCCTTAGCCTAGGGGAGCCCAAAGCCTAGGGGTGCCCTAGCCTGAAGGCTAGGGGAGCCCTAGCCTTAGCCTAGGGGAGCCCAAAGCCTAGGGGTGCCCTAGCCTGAAGGCTAGGGGAGCCCTAGCCTTAGCCTAGGGGAGCCCAAAGCCTAGGGGTGCCCTAGCCTGAAGGCTAGGGGAGCCCTAGCCTTAGCCTAGGGGAGCCCAAAGCCTAGGGGTGCCCTAGCCTGAAGGCTAGGGGAGCCCTAGCCTTAGCCTAGGGGAGCCCAAAGCCTAGGGGTGCCCTAGCCTGAAGGCTAGGGGAGCCCTAGCCTTAGCCTAGGGGAGCCCAAAGCCTAGGGGTGCCCTAGCCTGAAGGCTAGGGGAGCCCTAGCCTTAGCCTAGGGGAGCCCAAAGCCTAGGGGTGCCCTAGCCTGAAGGCTAGGGGAGCCCTAGCCTTAGCCTAGGGGAGCCCAAAGCCTAGGGGTGCCCTAGCCTGAAGGCTAGGGGAGCCCTAGCCTTAGCCTAGGGGAGCCCAAAGCCTAGGGGTGCCCTAGCCTGAAGGCTAGGGGAGCCCTAGCCTTAGCCTAGGGGAGCCCAAAGCCTAGGGGTGCCCTAGCCTGAAGGCTAGGGGAGCCCTAGCCTTAGCCTAGGGGAGCCCGAGCCTAAAGCCTAGGGGTGCCCTAGCCTGAAGGCTAGGGGAGCCCTAGCCTTAGCCTAGGGGAGCCCAAAGCCTAGGGGTGCCCTAGCCTGAAGGCTAGGGGAGCCCTAGCCTTAGCCTAGGGGAGCCCGAGCCTAAAGCCTAGGGGTGCCCTAGCCTGAAGGCTAGGGGAGCCCTAGCCTTAGCCTAGGGGAGCCCAAAGCCTAGGGGTGCCCTAGCCTGAAGGCTAGGGGAGCCCTAGCCTTAGCCTAGGGGAGCCCGAGCCTAAAGCCTAGGGGTGCCCTAGCCTGAAGGCTAGGGGAGCCCTAGCCTTAGCCTAGGGGAGCCCAAAGCCTAGGGGTGCCCTAGCCTGAAGGCTAGGGGAGCCCTAGCCTTAGCCTAGGGGAGCCCGAGCCTAAAGCCTAGGGGTGCCCTAGCCTGAAGGCTAGGGGAGCCCTAGCCTTAGCATAGGGGAGCCCAAAGCCTAGGGGTGCCCTAGCCTGAAGGCTAGGGGAGCCCTAGCCTTAGCCTAGGGGAGCCCGAGCCTAAAGCCTAGGGGTGCCCTAGCCTGAAGGCTAGGGGAGCCCTAGCCTTAGCCTAGGGGAGCCCAAAGCCTAGGGGTGCCCTAGCCTGAAGGCTAGGGGAGCCCTAGCCTTAGCCTAGGGGAGCCCGAGCCTAAAGCTTAGGGGTGCCCTAGCCTGAAGGCTAGGGGAGCCCTAGCCTTAGCCTAGGGGAGCCCAAAGCCTAGGGGTGCCCTAGCCTGAAGGCTAGGGGAGCCCTAGCCTTAGCCTAGGGGAGCCCGAGCCTAAAGCCTAGGGGTGCCCTAGCCTGAAGGCTAGGGGAGCCCTAGCCTTAGCCTAGGGGAGCCCAAAGCCTAGGGGTGCCCTAGCCTGAAGGCTAGGGGAGCCCTAGCCTTAGCCTAGGGGAGCCCGAGCCTAAAGCCTAGGGGTGCCCTAGCCTGAAGGCTAGGGGAGCCCTAGCCTTAGCCTAGGGGAGCCCAAAGCCTAGGGGTGCCCTAGCCTGAAGGCTAGGGGAGCCCTAGCTTTAGCTTAAGGGAGCCCGAGCCTAAAGCCTAGGGGTGCCCTAGCCTGAAGGCTAGGGGAGCCCTAGCCTTAGCCTAGGGGAGCCCTAAGCCTAGGGGTGCCCTAGCCTGAAGGTTAGGGGAGCCTTAGCCTTAGCCTAGGGGAGCCCGAGCCTAAAGCCTAGGGGTGCCCTAGCCTGAAGGCTAGGGTAGCCCTAGCCTTAGCCTAGGGGAGCCCAAAGCCTAGGGGTGCCCTAGCCTGAAGGCTAGGGGAGCCCTAGCCTTAGCCTAGGGGAGCCCGAGCCTAAAGCCTAGGGGTGCCCTAGCCTGAAGGCTAGGGGAGCCCGAGCCTTAGCCTAGGGGAGCCCAAAGCCTAGGGGTGCCCTATCCTGAATGCTAGGGGAGCCCTAGCCTTAGCCTAGGGGAGCCCAAAGCCTAGGGGTGCCCTATCCTGAAGGCTAGGGGAGCCCTAGCCTTAGCCTAGGGGAGCCCGAGCCTAAAGCCTAGGGGTGCCCTAGCCTGAAGGCTAGGGGAGCCCTAGCCTTAGCCTAGGGGAGCCCGAGCCTAAAGCCTAGGGGTGCCCTAGCCTGAAGGCTAGGGGAGCCCTAGCCTTAGCCTAGGGGAGCCCAAAGCCTAGGGGTGCCCTAGCCTGAAGGCTAGGGGAGCCCTAGCCTTAGCCTAGGGGAGCCCGAGCCTAAAGCCTAGGGGTGCCCTAGCCTGAAGGCTAGGGGAGCCCTAGCCTTAGCCTAGGGGAGCCCAAAGCCTAGGGGTGCCCTAGCCTGAAGGCTAGGGGAGCCCTAGCCTTAGCCTAGGGGAGCCCGAGCCTAAAGCCTAGGGGTGCCCTAGCCTGAAGGCTAGGGGAGCCCTAGCCTTAGCCTAGGGGAGCCCAAAGCCTAGGGGTGCCCTAGCCTGAAGGCTAGGGGAGCCCTAGCCTTAGCCTAGGGGAGCCCGAGCCTAAAGCCTAGGGGTGCCCTAGCCTGAAGGCTAGGGGAGCCCTAGCCTTAGCCTAGGGGAGCCCAAAGCCTAGGGGTGCCCTAGCCTGAAGGCTAGGGGAGCCCTAGCCTTAGCCTAGGGGAGCCCGAGCCTAAAGCCTAGGGGTGCCCTAGCCTGAAGGCTAGGGGAGCCCTAGCCTTAGCCTAGGGGAGCCCAAAGCCTAGGGGTGCCCTAGCCTGAAGGCTAGGGGAGCCCTAGCCTTAGCCTAGGGGAGCCCGAGCCTAAAGCCTAGGGGTGCCCTAGCCTGAAGGCTAGGGGAGCCCTAGCCTTAGCCTAGGGGAGCCCAAAGCCTAGGGGTGCCCTAGCCTGAAGGCTAGGGGAGCCCTAGCCTTAGCCTAGGGGAGCCCGAGCCTAAAGCCTAGGGGTGCCCTAGCCTGAAGGCTAGGGGAGCCCTAGCCTTAGCCTAGGGGAGCCCAAAGCCTAGGGGTGCCCTAGCCTGAAGGCTAGGGGAGCCCTAGCCTTAGCTTAGGGGAGCCCGAGCCTAAAGCCTAGGGGTGCCCTAGCCTGAAGGCTAGGGGAGCCCTAGCCTTAGCCTAGGGGAGCCCTAAGCCTAGGGGTGCCCTAGCCTGAAGGCTAGGGGAGCCTTAGCCTTAGCCTAGGGGAGCCCGAGCCTAAAGCCTAGGGGTGCCCTAGCCTGAAGGCTAGGGGAGCCCTAGCCTTAGCCTAGGGGAGCCCAAAGCCTAGGGGTGCCCTAGCCTGAAGGCTAGGGGAGCCCTAGCCTTAGCCTAGGGGAGCCCGAGCCTAAAGCCTAGGGGTGCCCTAGCCTGAAGGCTAGGGGAGCCCGAGCCTTAGCCTAGGGGAGCCCAAAGCCTAGGGGTGCCCTATCCTGAATGCTAGGGGAGCCCTAGCCTTAGCCTAGGGGAGCCCAAAGCCTAGGGGTGCCCTAACCTGAAGGCTAGGGGAGCCCTAGCCTTAGCCTAGGGGAGCCCGAGCCTAAAGCCTAGGGGTGCCCTAGCCTGAAGGCTAGGGGAGCCCTAGCCTTAGCCTAGGGGAGCCCGAGCCTAAAGCCTAGGGGTGCCCTAGCCTGAAGGCTAGGGGAGCCCTAGCCTTAGCCTAGGGGAGCCCGAGCCTAAAGCCTAGGGGTGCCCTAGCCTGAAGGCTAGGGGAGCCCTAGCCTTAGCCTAGGGGAGCCCGAGCCTAAAGCCTAGGGGTGCCCTAGCCTGAAGGCTAGGGGAGCCCTAGCCTTAGCCTAGGGGAGCCCGAGCCTAAAGCCTAGGGGTGCCCTAGCCTGAAGGCTAGGGGAGCCCTAGCCTTAGCCTAGGGGAGCCCGAGCCTAAAGCCTAGGGGTGCCCTAGCCTGAAGGCTAGGGGAGCCCTAGCCTTAGCCTAGGGGAGCCCGAGCCTAAAGCCTAGGGGTGCCCTAGCCTGAAGGCTAGGGGAGCCCTAGCCTTAGCCTAGGGGAGCCCGAGCCTAAAGCCTAGGGGTGCCCTAGCCTGAAGGCTAGGGGAGCCCTAGCCTTAGCCTAGGGGAGCCCGAGCCTAAAGCCTAGGGGTGCCCTAGCCTGAAGGCTAGGGGAGCCCTAGCCTTAGCCTAGGGGAGCCCGAGCCTAAAGCCTAGGGGTGCCCTAGCCTGAAGGCTAGGGGAGCCCTAGCCTTAGCCTAGGGGAGCCCGAGCCTAAAGCCTAGGGGTGCCCTAGCCTGAAGGCTAGGGGAGCCCTAGCCTTAGCCTAGGGGAGCCCGAGCCTAAAGCCTAGGGGTGCCCTAGCCTGAAGGCTAGGGGAGCCCTAGCCTTAGCCTAGGGGAGCCCGAGCCTAAAGCCTAGGGGTGCCCTAGCCTGAAGGCTAGGGGAGCCCTAGCCTTAGCCTAGGGGAGCCCGAGCCTAAAGCCTAGGGGTGCCCTAGCCTGAAGGCTAGGGGAGCCCTAGCCTTAGCCTAGGGGAGCCCGAGCCTAAAGCCTAGGGGTGCCCTAGCCTGAAGGCTAGGGGAGCCCTAGCCTTAGCCTAGGGGAGCCCGAGCCTAAAGCCTAGGGGTGCCCTAGCCTGAAGGCTAGGGGAGCCCTAGCCTTAGCCTAGGGGAGCCCGAGCCTAAAGCCTAGGGGTGCCCTAGCCTGAAGGCTAGGGGAGCCCTAGCCTTAGCCTAGGGGAGCCCGAGCCTAAA
Organism: Tenrec ecaudatus; assembly: GCF_050624435.1. Classification (NCBI taxonomy): domain Eukaryota; kingdom Metazoa; phylum Chordata; class Mammalia; order Afrosoricida; family Tenrecidae; genus Tenrec; species Tenrec ecaudatus. Next base: position 37,729 of record NW_027459128.1, on the reverse strand, counting down.
GCCTAGGGGTGCCCTAGCCTGAAGGCTAGGGGAGCCCTAGCCTTAGCCTAGGGGAGCCCGAGCCTAAAGCCTAGGGGTGCCCTAGCCTGAAGGCTAGGGGAGCCCTAGCCTTAGCCTAGGGGAGCCCGAGCCTAAAGCCTAGGGGTGCCCTAGCCTGAAGGCTAGGGGAGCCCTAGCCTTGGGGAGCCCGAGCCTAAAGCCTAGGGGTGCCCTAGCCTGAAGGCTAGGGGAGCCCTAGCCTTAGCCTAGGGGAGCCCGAGCCTAAAGCCTAGGGGTGCCCTAGCCTGAAGGCTAGGGGAGCCCTAGCCTTAGCCTAGGGGAGCCCGAGCCTAAAGCCTAGGGGTGCCCTAGCCTGAAGGCTAGGGGAGCCCGAGCCTTAGCCTAGGGGAGCCCGAGCCTAAAGCCTAGGGGTGCCCTAGCCTGAAGGCTAGGGGAGCCCGAGCCTTAGCCTAGGGGAGCCCGAGCCTAAAGCCTAGGGGTGCCCTAGCCTGAAGGCTAGGGGAGCCCGAGCCTTAGCCTAGGGGAGCCCGAGCCTAAAGCCTAGGGGTGCCCTAGCCTGAAGGCTAGGGGAGCCCTAGCCTTAGCCTAGGGGAGCCCGAGCCTAAAGCCTAGGAGTGCCCTAGCCTGAAGGCTAGGGGAGCCCTAGCCTTAGCCTAGGGGAGCCCTAGCCTTAGCCTAGGGGTGCCCTAGCCTGAAGGCTAGGGGAGCCCTAGCCTTAGCCTAGGGGAGCCCAAAGCCTAGGGGTGCCCTAGCCTGAAGGCTAGGGGAGCCCTAGCCTTAGCCTAGGGGAGCCCAAAGCCTAGGGGTGCCCTAGCCTGAAGGCTAGGGGAGCCCTAGCCTTAGCCTAGGGGAGCCCAAAGCCTAGGGGTGCCCTAGCCTGAAGGCTAGGGAGCCCTAGCCTTAGCCTAGGGGAGCCCAAAGCCTAGGGGTGCCCTAGCCTGAAGGCTAGGGGAGCCCCTAGCCTTAGCCTAGGGGAGCCCAAAGCCTAGGGGTGCCCTAGCCTGAAGGCTAGGGGAGCCCTAGCCTTAGCCTAGGGGAGCCCAAAGCCTAGGGGTGCCCTAGCCTGAAGGCTAGGGGAGCCCTAGCCTTAGGCTAGGGGAGCCCAAAGCCTAGGGGTGCCCTAGCCTGAAGGCTAGGGGAGCCCTAGCCTTAGCCTAGGGGAGCCCAAAGCCTAGGGGTGCCCTAGCCTGAAGGCTAGGGGAGCCCTAGCCTTAGCCTAGGGGAGCCCGAGCCTAAAGCCTAGGGGTGCCCTAGCCTGAAGGCTAGGGGAGCCCTAGCCTTAGCCTAGGGGAGCCCAAAGCCTAGGGGTGCCCTAGCCTGAAGGCTAGGGGAGCCCTAGCCTTAGCCTAGGGGAGCCCGAGCCTAAAGCCTAGGGGTGCCCTAGCCTGAAGGCTAGGGGAGCCCTAGCCTTAGCCTAGGGGAGCCCAAAGCCTAGGGGTGCCCTAGCCTGAAGGCTAGGGGAGCCGTAGCCTTAGCCTAGGGGAGCCCGAGCCTAAAGCCTAGGGGTGCCCTAGCCTGAAGGCTAGGGGAGCCCTAGCCTTAGCCTAGGGGAGCCCAAAGCCTAGGGGTGCCCTAGCCTGAAGGCTAGGGGAGCCCTAGCCTTAGCCTAGGGGAGCCCGAGCCTAAAGCCTAGGGGTGCCCTAGCCTGAAGGCTAGGGGAGCCCTCGCCTTAGCCTAGGGGAGCCCAAAGCCTAGGGGTGCCCTAGCCTGAAGGCTAGGGGAGCCCTAGCCTTAGCCTAGGGGAGCCCGAGCCTAAAGCCTAGGGGTGCCCTAGCCTGAAGGCTAGGGGAGCCCTAGCCTTAGCCTAGGGGAGCCCAAAGCCTAGGGGTGCCCTAGCCTGAAGGCTAGGGGAGCCCTAGCCTTAGCCTAGGGGAGCCCGAGCCTAAAGCCTAGGGGTGCCCTAGCCTGAAGGCTAGGGGAGCCCTAGCCTTAGCCTAGGGGAGCCCAAAGCCTAGGGGTGCCCTAGCCTGAAGGCTAGGGGAGCCCTAGCCTTAGCCTAGGGGAGCCCGAGCCTAAAGCCTAGGGGTGCCCTAGCCTGAAGGCTAGGGGAGCCCTAGCCTTAGCCTAGGGGAGCCCAAAGCCTAGGGGTGCCCTAGCCTGAAGGCTAGGGGAGCCCTAGCCTTAGCCTAGGGGAGCCCGAGCCTAAAGCCTAGGGGTGCCCTAGCCTGAAGGCTAGGGGAGCCCTAGCCTTAGCCTAGGGGAGCCCAAAGCCTAGGGGTGCCCTAGCCTGAAGGCTAGGGGAGCCCTAGCCTTAGCCTGGGGGAGCCCTAGCCTGAAGCCTAGGGGTGCCCTGGCCTGAAGGCTAGGGGAGCCCTAGCCTTAGCCTGGGGGAGCCCGAGCCTGAAGCCTAGGGGTGCCCTGGCCTGAAGGCTAGGGGAGCCCTAGCCTTAGCCTGGGGGAGCCCGAGCCTGAAGCCTAGGGGTGCCCTGGCCTGAAGGCTAGGGGAGCCCTAGCCTTAGCCTGGGGAGCCCGAGCCTGAAGCCTAGGGGTGCCCTGGCCTGAAGGCTAGGGGAGCCCTAGCCTTAGCCTGGGGGAGCCCGAGCCTGAAGCCTAGGGGTGCCCTGGCCTGAAGGCTAGGGGAGCCCTAGCCTTAGCCTGGGGGAGCCCGAGCCTGAAGCCTAGGGGTGCCCTGGCCTGAAGGCTAGGGGAGCCCTAGCCTTAGCCTGGGGGAGCCCGAGCCTGAAGCCTAGGGGTGCCCTGGCCTGAAGGCTAGGGGAGCCCTAGCCTTAGCCTGGGGGAGCCCGAGCCTGAAGCCTAGGGGTGCCCTGGCCTGAAGGCTAGGGGAGCCCTAGCCTTAGCCTGGGGGAGCCCGAGCCTGAAGCCTAGGGGTGCCCTGGCCTGAAGGCTAGGGGAGCCCTAGCCTTAGCCTGGGGGAGCCCGAGCCTGAAGCCTAGGGGTGCCCTGGCCTGAAGGCTAGGGGAGCCCTAGCCTTAGCCTGGGGGAGCCCGAGCCTGAAGCCTAGGGGTGCCCTGGCCTGAAGGCTAGGGGAGCCCTAGCCTTAGCCTGGGGGAGCCCGAGCCTGAAGCCTAGGGGTGCCCTGGCCTGAAGGCTAGGGGAGCCCTAGCCTTAGCCTGGGGGAGCCCGAGCCTGAAGCCTAGGGGTGCCCTGGCCTGAAGGCTAGGGGAGCCCTAGCCTTAGCCTGGGGGAGCCCGAGCCTGAAGCCTAGGGGTGCCCTGGCCTGAAGGCTAGGGGAGCCCTAGCCTTAGCCTGGGGGAGCCCGAGCCTGAAGCCTAGGGGTGCCCTGGCCTGAAGGCTAGGGGAGCCCTAGCCTTAGCCTGGGGAGCCCGAGCCTGAAGCCTAGGGGTGCCCTGGCCTGAAGGCTAGGGGAGCCCTAGCCTTAGCCTGGGGGAGCCCGAGCCTGAAGCCTAGGGGTGCCCTGGCCTGAAGGCTAGGGGAGCCCTAGCCTTAGCCTGGGGGAGCCCGAGCCTGAAGCCTAGGGGTGCCCTGGCCTGAAGGCTAGGGGAGCCCTAGCCTTAGCCTGGGGGAGCCCGAGCCTGAAGCCTAGGGGTGCCCTGGCCTGAAGGCTAGGGGAGCCCTAGCCTTAGCCTGGGGAGCCCGAGCCTGAAGCCTAGGGGTGCCCTGGCCTGAAGGCTAGGGGAGCCCTAGCCTTAGCCTGGGGGAGCCCGAGCCTGAAGCCTAGGGGTGCCCTGGCCTGAAGGCTAGGGGAGCCCTAGCCTTAGCCTGGGGGAGCCCGAGCCTGAAGCCTAGGGGTGCCCTGGCCTGAAGGCTAGGGGAGCCCTAGCCTTAGCCTGGGGGAGCCCGAGCCTGAAGCCTAGGGGTGCCCTGGCCTGAAGGCTAGGGGAGCCCTAGCCTTAGCCTGGGGGAGCCCGAGCCTGAAGCCTAGGGGTGCCCTGGCCTGAAGGCTAGGGGAGCCCTAGCCTTAGCCTGGGGGAGCCCGAGCCTGAAGCCTAGGGGTGCCCTGGCCTGAAGGCTAGGGGAGCCCTAGCCTTAGCCTGGGGGAGCCCGAGCCTGAAGCCTAGGGGTGCCCTGGCCTGAAGGCTAGGGGCGCCCTAGCCTTAGCCTGGGGGAGCCCGAGCCTGAAGCCTAGGGGTGCCCTGGCCTGAAGGCTAGGGGCGCCCTAGCCTTAGCCTGGGGGAGCCCGAGCCTGAAGCCTAGGGGTGCCCTGGCCTGAAGGCTAGGGGCGCCCTAGCCTTAGCCTGGGGGAGCCCGAGCCTGAAGCCTAGGGGTGCCCTGGCTGAAGGCTAGGGGCGCCCTAGCCTTAGCCTGGGGGAGCCCGAGCCTGAAGCCTAGGGGTGCCCTGGGCTGAAGGCTAGGGGCGCCCTAGCCTTAGCCTGGGGGAGCCCGAGCCTGAAGCCTAGGGGTGCCCTGGGCTGAAGGCTAGGGGCGCCCTAGCCTTAGCCTGGGGGAGCCCGAGCCTGAAGCCTAGGGGTGCCCTGGGCTGAAGGCTAGGGGCGCCCTAGCCTTAGCCTGGGGGAGCCCGAGCCTGAAGCCTAGGGGTGCCCTGGGCTGAAGGCTAGGGGCGCCCTAGCCTTAGCCTGGGGGAGCCCGAGCCTGAAGCCTAGGGGTGCCCTGGGCTGAAGGCTAGGGGCGCCCTAGCCTTAGCCTGGGGGAGCCCGAGCCTGAAGCCTAGGGGTGCCCTGGGCTGAAGGCTAGGGGCGCCCTAGCCTTAGCCTGGGGGAGCCCGAGCCTGAAGCCTAGGGGTGCCCTGGGCTGAAGGCTAGGGGCGCCCTAGCCTTAGCCTGGGGGAGCCCGAGCCTGAAGCCTAGGGGTGCCCTGGGCTGAAGGCTAGGGGCGCCCTAGCCTTAGCCTGGGGGAGCCCGAGCCTGAAGCCTAGGGGTGCCCTGGGCTGAAGGCTAGGGGCGCCCTAGCCTTAGCCTGGGGGAGCCCGAGCCTGAAGCCTAGGGGTGCCCTGGGCTGAAGGCTAGGGGCGCCCTAGCCTTAGCCTGGGGGAGCCCGAGCCTGAAGCCTAGGGGTGCCCTGGGCTGAAGGCTAGGGGCGCCCTAGCCTTAGCCTGGGGGAGCCCGAGCCTGAAGCCTAGGGGTGCCCTGGGCTGAAGGCTAGGGGCGCCCTAGCCTTAGCCTGGGGGAGCCCGAGCCTGAAGCCTAGGGGTGCCCTGGGCTGAAGGCTAGGGGCGCCCTAGCCTTAGCCTGGGGGAGCCCGAGCCTGAAGCCTAGGGGTGCCCTGGGCTGAAGGCTAGGGGCGCCCTAGCCTTAGCCTGGGGGAGCCCGAGCCTGAAGCCTAGGGGTGCCCTGGGCTGAAGGCTAGGGGCGCCCTAGCCTTAGCCTGGGGGAGCCCGAGCCTGAAGCCTAGGGGTGCCCTGGGCTGAAGGCTAGGGGCGCCCTAGCCTTAGCCTGGGGGAGCCCGAGCCTGAAGCCTAGGGGTGCCCTGGGCTGAAGGCTAGGGGCGCCCTAGCCTTAGCCTGGGGGAGCCCGAGCCTGAAGCCTAGGGGTGCCCTGGGCTGAAGGCTAGGGGCGCCCTAGCCTTAGCCTGGGGGAGCCCGAGCCTGAAGCCTAGGGGTGCCCTGGGCTGAAGGCTAGGGGCGCCCTAGCCTTAGCCTGGGGGAGCCCGAGCCTGAAGCCTAGGGGTGCCCTGGGCTGAAGGCTAGGGGCGCCCTAGCCTTAGCCTGGGGAGCCCGAGCCTGAAGCCTAGGGGTGCCCTGGGCTGAAGGCTAGGGGCGCCCTAGCCTTAGCCTGGGGGAGCCCGAGCCTGAATCTTAGGGGTATCCCTGGCTGAAGGCCTAGGGCGCCCTAGCCTTAGCCTGGGGAGCCCGACCTGCCTGAAGCCTAGGGGTGCCCTGGCCTGAAGGCTAGGGGAGCCCTAGCCTTAGCCTGGGGGAGCCCGAGCCTGAAGCCTAGGGGTGCCCTGGCCTGAAGGCTAGGGGAGCCCTAGCCTTAGCCTGGGGGAGCCCGAGCCTGAAGCCTAGGGTGCCCTGGCCTGAAGGCTAGGGGAGCCCTAGCCTTAGCCTGGGGGAGCCCGAGCCTGAAGCCTAGGGGTGCCCTGGCCTGAAGGCTAGGGGAGCCCTAGCCTTAGCCTGGGGGAGCCCGAGCCTGAAGCCTAGGGGTGCCCTGGCCTGAAGGCTAGGGGAGCCCTAGCCTTAGCCTGGGGGAGCCCGAGCCTGAAGCCTAGGGGTTGCCCTGGCCTGAAGGCTAGGGGAGCCCTAGCCTTAGCCTGGGGGAGCCCGAGCCTGAAGCCTAGGGGTGCCCTGGCCTGAAGGCTAGGGGAGCCCTAGCCTTAGCCTGGGGGAGCCCGAGCCTGAAGCCTAGGGGTGCCCTGGCCTGAAGGCTAGGGGAGCCCTAGCCTTAGCCTGGGGGAGCCCGAGCCTGAAGCCTAGGGGTGCCCTGGCCTGAAGGCTAGGGGAGCCCTAGCCTTAGCCTGGGGGAGCCCGAGCCTGAAGCCTAGGGGTGCCCTGGCCTGAAGGCTAGGGAGCCCTAGCCTTAGCCTGGGGGAGCCCGAGCCTGAAGCCTAGGGGTGCCCTGGCCTGAAGGCTAGGGGAGCCCTAGCCTTAGCCTGGGGGAGCCCGAGCCTGAAGCCTAGGGGTGCCCTGGCCTGAAGGCTAGGGGAGCCCTAGCCTTAGCCTGGGGGAGCCCGAGCCTGAAGCCTAGGGTGCCCTGGCCTGAAGGCTAGGGGAGCCCTAGCCTTAGCCTGGGGGAGCCCGAGCCTGAAGCCTAGGGGTGCCCTGGCCTGAAGGCTAGGGGAGCCCTAGCCTTAGCCTGGGGGAGCCCGAGCCTGAAGCCTAGGGGTGCCCTGGCCTGAAGGCTAGGGGAGCCCTAGCCTTAGCCTGGGGGAGCCCGAGCCTGAAGCCTAGGGGTGCCCTGGCCTGAAGGCTAGGGGAGCCCTAGCCTTAGCCTGGGGGAGCCCGAGCCTGAAGCCTAGGGGTGCCCTGGCCTGAAGGCTAGGGGAGCCCTAGCCTTAGCCTGGGGGAGCCCGAGCCTGAAGCCTAGGGGTGCCCTGGCCTGAAGGCTAGGGGAGCCCTAGCCTTAGCCTGGGGGAGCCCGAGCCTGAAGCCTAGGGGTGCCCTGGGCCTGAAGGCTAGGGGCCCTAGCCTTAGCCTGGGGGAGCCCGAGCCTGAAGCCTAGGGGTGCCCTGGCCTGAAGGCTAGGGGCGCCCTAGCCTTAGCCTGGGGGAGCCCGAGCCTGAAGCCTAGGGGTGCCCTGGCCTGAAGGCTAGGGGCGCCCTAGCCTTAGCCTGGGGGAGCCCGAGCCTGAAGCCTAGGGGGCCCTGGCTGAAGGCTAGGGGCGCCCTAGCCTTAGCCTGGGGGAGCCCGAGCCTGAAGCCTAGGGGTGCCCTGGCCTGAAGGCTAGGGGCGCCCTAGCCTTAGCCTGGGGAGCCCGAGCCTGAAGCCTAGGGGTGCCCTGGCTGAAGGCTAGGGGCGCCCTAGCCTTAGCCTGGGGGAGCCCGAGCCTGAAGCCTAGGGGTGCCCTGGGCTGAAGGCTAGGGGCGCCCTAGCCTTAGCCTGGGGGAGCCCGAGCCTGAAGCCTAGGGGTGCCCTGGGCTGAAGGCTAGGGGCGCCCTAGCCTTAGCCTGGGGGAGCCCGAGCCTGAAGCTAGGGGTGCCCTGGCCTGAAGGCTAGGGGCGCCCTAGCCTTAGCCTGGGGAGCCCGAGCCTGAAGCCTAGGGGTGCCCTGGGCTGAAGGCTAGGGGCGCCCTAGCCTTAGCCTGGGGGAGCCCGAGCCTGAAGCCTAGGGGTGCCCTGGGCCTGAAGGCTAGGGGCGCCCTAGCCTTAGCCTGGGGGAGCCCGAGCCTGAAGCCTAGGGGTGCCCTGGGCCTGAAGGCTAGGGGCGCCCTAGCCTTAGCCTGGGGGAGCCCGAGCCTGAAGCCTAGGGGTGCCCTGGCTGAAGGCTAGGGGCGCCCTAGCCTTAGCCTGGGGGAGCCCGAGCCTGAAGCCTAGGGGTGCCTGGGCTGAAGGCTAGGGGCGCCCTAGCCTTAGCCTGGGGGAGCCCGAGCCTGAAGCCTAGGGGTGCCCTGGGCCTGAAGGCTAGGGGGCGCCCTAGCCTTAGCCTGGGGGAGCCCGAGCCTGAAGCCTAGGGGTGCCCTGGGCTGAAGGCTAGGGGCGCCCTAGCCTTAGCCTGGGGGAGCCCGAGCCTGAAGCCTAGGGGTGCCCTGGGCTGAAGGCTAGGGGCGCCCTAGCCTTAGCCTGGGGGAGCCCGAGCCTGAAGCCTAGGGGTGCCCTGGGCTGAAGGCTAGGGGCGCCCTAGCCTTAGCCTGGGGGAGCCCGAGCCTGAAGCCTAGGGGTGCCCTGGGCTGAAGGCTAGGGGCGCCCTAGCCTTAGCCTGGGGGAGCCCGAGCCTGAAGCCTAGGGGTGCCCTGGGCTGAAGGCTAGGGGCGCCCTAGCCTTAGCCTGGGGGAGCCCGAGCCTGAAGCCTAGGGGTGCCCTGGGCTGAAGGCTAGGGGCGCCCTAGCCTTAGCCTGGGGAGCCCGAGCCTGAAGCCTAGGGGTGCCCTGGGCTGAAGGCTAGGGGCGCCCTAGCCTTAGCCTGGGGGAGCCCGAGCCTGAAGCCTAGGGGTGCCCTGGGCTGAAGGCTAGGGGCGCCCTAGCCTTAGCCTGGGGGAGCCCGAGCCTGAAGCCTAGGGGTGCCTGGGCTGAAGGCTAGGGGCGCCCTAGCCTTAGCCTGGGGGAGCCCGAGCCTGAAGCCTAGGGGTGCCCTGGGCTGAAGGCTAGGGGCGCCCTAGCCTTAGCCTGGGGGAGCCCGAGCCTGAAGCCTAGGGGTGCCCTGGGCTGAAGGCTAGGGGCGCCCTAGCCTTAGCCTGGGGGAGCCCGAGCCTGAAGCCTAGGGGTGCCCTGGGCTGAAGGCTAGGGGCGCCCTAGCCTTAGCCTGGGGGAGCCCGAGCCTGAAGCCTAGGGGTGCCCTGGGCTGAGGCTAGGGGCGCCCTAGCCTTAGCCTGGGGGAGCCCGAGCCTGAAGCCTAGGGGTGCCCTGGGCTGAAGGCTAGGGGCGCCCTAGCCTTAGCCTGGGGGAGCCCGAGCCTGAAGCCTAGGGGTGCCCTGGCTGAAGGCTAGGGGCGCCCTAGCCTTAGCCTGGGGGAGCCCGAGCCTGAAGCCTAGGGGTGCCCTGGGCTGAAGGCTAGGGGCGCCCTAGCCTTAGCCTGGGGGAGCCCGAGCCTGAAGCCTAGGGGTGCCCTGGGCTGAAGGCTAGGGGCGCCCTAGCCTTAGCCTGGGGGAGCCCGAGCCTGAAGCCTAGGGGTGCCCTGGGCTGAAGGCTAGGGGCGCCCTAGCCTTAGCCTGGGGAGCCCGAGCCTGAAGCCTAGGGGTGCCCTGGGCTGAAGGCTAGGGGCGCCCTAGCCTTAGCCTGGGGGAGCCCGAGCCTGAAGCCTAGGGGTGCCCTGGGCTGAAGGCTAGGGGCGCCCTAGCCTTAGCCTGGGGGAGCCCGAGCCTGAAGCCTAGGGGTGCCCTGGGCTGAAGGCTAGGGGCGCCCTAGCCTTAGCCTGGGGGAGCCCGAGCCTGAAGCCTAGGGGTGCCCTGGGCTGAAGGCTAGGGGCGCCCTAGCCTTAGCCTGGGGGAGCCCGAGCCTGAAGCCTAGGGGTGCCCTGGGCTGAAGGCTAGGGGCGCCCTAGCCTTAGCCTGGGGGAGCCCGAGCCTGAAGCCTAGGGGTGCCCTGGGCTGAAGGCTAGGGGCGCCCTAGCCTTAGCCTGGGGGAGCCCGAGCCTGAAGCCTAGGGGTGCCCTGGGCTGAAGGCTAGGGGCGCCCTAGCCTTAGCCTGGGGGAGCCCGAGCCTGAAGCCTAGGGGTGCCCTGGGCTGAAGGCTAGGGGCGCCCTAGCCTTAGCCTGGGGGAGCCCGAGCCTGAAGCCTAGGGGTGCCCTGGGCTGAAGGCTAGGGGCGCCCTAGCCTTAGCCTGGGGGAGCCCGAGCCTGAAGCCTAGGGGTGCCCTGGGCTGAAGGCTAGGGGCGCCCTAGCCTTAGCCTGGGGGAGCCCGAGCCTGAACCTAGGGGTGCCCTGGGCTGAAGGCTAGGGGCGCCCTAGCCTTAGCCTAGGGGAGCCCGAGCCTGAAGCCTAGGGGTGCCCTGGGCTGAAGGCTAGGGGCGCCCTAGCCTTAGCCTAGGGGAGCCCGAGCCTGAAGCCTAGGGGTGCCCTGGGCTGAAGGCTAGGGGCGCCCTAGCCTTAGCCTAGGGGAGCCCGAGCCTGAAGCCTAGGGGTGCCCTGGCTGAAGGCTAGGGGCGCCCTAGCCTTAGCCTAGGGGAGCCCGAGCCTGAAGCCTAGGGGTGCCCTGGGCTGAAGGCTAGGGGCGCCCTAGCCTTAGCCTAGGGGAGCCCGAGCCTGAAGCCTAGGGGTGCCCTGGGCTGAAGGCTAGGGGCGCCCTAGCCTTAGCCTAGGGGAGCCCGAGCCTGAAGCCTAGGGGTGCCCTGGGCTGAAGGCTAGGGGCGCCCTAGCCTTAGCCTAGGGGAGCCCGAGCCTGAAGCCTAGGGGTGCCCTGGGCTGAAGGCTAGGGGCGCCCTAGCCTTAGCCTAGGGGAGCCCGAGCCTGAAGCCTAGGGGTGCCCGGGGCTGAAGGCTAGGGGCGCCCTAGCCTTAGCCTAGGGGAGCCCGAGCCTGAAGCCTAGGGGTGCCCTGGGCTGAAGGCTAGGGGCGCCCTAGCCTTAGCCTAGGGGAGCCCGAGCCTGAAGCCTAGGGGTGCCCTGGGCTGAAGGCTAGGGGCGCCCTAGCCTTAGCCTAGGGGAGCCCGAGCCTGAAGCCTAGGGGTGCCCTGGGCTGAAGGCTAGGGGCGCCCTAGCCTTAGCCTAGGGGAGCCCGAGCCTGAAGCCTAGGGGTGCCCTGGGCTGAAGGCTAGGGGCGCCCTAGCCTTAGCCTAGGGGAGCCCGAGCCTGAAGCCTAGGGGTGCCCTGGGCTGAAGGCTAGGGGCGCCCTAGCCTTAGCCTAGGGGAGCCCGAGCCTGAAGCCTAGGGGTGCCCTGGGCTGAAGGCTAGGGGCGCCCTAGCCTTAGCCTAGGGGAGCCCGAGCCTGAAGCCTAGGGGTGCCCTGGGCTGAAGGCTAGGGGCGCCCTAGCCTTAGCCTAGGGGAGCCCGAGCCTGAAGCCTAGGGGTGCCCTGGGCTGAAGGCTAGGGGCGCCCTAGCCTTAGCCTAGGGGAGCCCGAGCCTGAAGCCTAGGGGTGCCCTGGGCTGAAGGCTAGGGGCGCCCTAGCCTTAGCCTAGGGGAGCCCGAGCCTGAAGCCTAGGGGTGCCCTGGGCTGAAGGCTAGGGGCGCCCTAGCCTTAGCCTAGGGGAGCCCGAGCCTGAAGCCTAGGGGTGCCCTGGGCTGAAGGCTAGGGCGCCCTAGCCTTAGCCTAGGGGAGCCCGAGCCTGAAGCCTAGGGGTGCCCTGGGCTGAAGGCTAGGGGCGCCCTAGCCTTAGCCTAGGGGAGCCCGAGCCTGAAGCCTAGGGGTGCCCTAGGCTGAAGGCTAGGGGCGCCCTAGCCTTAGCCTAGGGGAGCCCGAGCCTGAAGCCTAGGGGTGCCCTAGGCTGAAGGCTAGGGGCGCCCTAGCCTTAGCCTAGGGGAGCCCGAGCCTGAAGCCTAGGGGTGCCCTAGGCTGAAGGCTAGGGGCGCCCTAGCCTTAGCCTAGGGGAGCCCGAGCCTCAAGCCTAGGGGTGCCCTAGGCTGAAGGCTAGGGGCGCCCTAGCCTTAGCCTAGGGGAGCCCGAGCCTCAAGCCTAGGGGTGCCCTAGGCTGAAGGCTAGGGGCGCCCTAGCCTTAGCCTAGGGGAGCCCGAGCCTCAAGCCTAGGGGTGCCCTAGGCTGAAGGCTAGGGGCGCCCTAGCCTTAGCCTAGGGGAGCCCGAGCCTCAAGCCTAGGGGTGCCCTAGGCTGAAGGCTAGGGGCGCCCTAGCCTTAGCCTAGGGGAGCCCGAGCCTCAAGCCTAGGGGTGCCCTAGGCTGAAGGCTAGGGGCGCCCTAGCCTTAGCCTAGGGGAGCCCGAGCCTCAAGCCTAGGGGTGCCCTAGGCTGAAGGCTAGGGGCGCCCTAGCCTTAGCCTAGGGGAGCCCGAGCCTCAAGCCTAGGGGTGCCCTAGGCTGAAGGCTAGGGGCGCCCTAGCCTTAGCCTAGGGGAGCCCGAGCCTCAAGCCTAGGGGTGCCCTAGGCTGAAGGCTAGGGGCGCCCTAGCCTTAGCCTAGGGGAGCCCGAGCCTCAAGCCTAGGGGTGCCCTAGGCTGAAGGCTAGGGGCGCCCTAGCCTTAGCCTAGGGGAGCCCGAGCCTCAAGCCTAGGGGTGCCCTAGGCTGAAGGCTAGGGGCGCCCTAGCCTTAGCCTAGGGAGCCCGAGCCTCAAGCCTAGGGGTGCCCTAGGCTGAAGGCTAGGGGCGCCTAGCCTTAGCCTAGGGGAGCCCGAGCCTCAAGCCTAGGGGTGCCCTAGGCTGAAGGCTAGGGGCGCCCTAGCCTTAGCCTAGGGGAGCCCGAGCCTCAAGCCTAGGGGTGCCCTAGGCTGAAGGCTAGGGGCGCCCTAGCCTTAGCCTAGGGGAGCCCGAGCCTCAAGCCTAGGGGTGCCCTAGGCTGAAGGCTAGGGGCGCCCTAGCCTTAGCCTAGGGGAGCCCGAGCCTCAAGCCTAGGGGTGCCCTAGGCTGAAGGCTAGGGGCGCCCTAGCCTTAGCCTAGGGGAGCCCGAGCCTCAAGCCTAGGGGTGCCCTAGGCTGAAGGCTAGGGGCGCCCTAGCCTTAGCCTAGGGGAGCCCGAGCCTCAAGCCTAGGGGTGCCCTAGGCTGAAGGCTAGGGGCGCCCTAGCCTTAGCCTAGGGGAGCCCGAGCCTCAAGCCTAGGGGTGCCCTAGGCTGAAGGCTAGGGGCGCCCTAGCCTTAGCCTAGGGGAGCCCGAGCCTCAAGCCTAGGGGTGCCCTAGGCTGAAGGCTAGGGGCGCCCTAGCCTTAGCCTAGGGGAGCCCGAGCCTCAAGCCTAGGGGTGCCCTAGGCTGAAGGCTAGGGGCGCCCTAGCCTTAGCCTAGGGGAGCCCGAGCCTCAAGCCTAGGGGTGCCCTAGGCTGAAGGCTAGGGGCGCCCTAGCCTTAGCCTAGGGGAGCCCGAGCCTCAAGCCTAGGGGTGCCCTAGGCTGAAGGCTAGGGGCGCCCTAGCCTTAGCCTAGGGGAGCCCGAGCCTCAAGCCTAGGGGTGCCCTAGGCTGAAGGCTAGGGGCGCCCTAGCCTTAGCCTAGGGGAGCCCGAGCCTCAAGCCTAGGGGTGCCCTAGGCTGAAGGCTAGGGGCGCCCTAGCCTTAGCCTAGGGGAGCCCGAGCCTCAAGCCTAGGGGTGCCCTAGGCTGAAGGCTAGGGGCGCCCTAGCCTTAGCCTAGGGGAGCCCGAGCCTCAAGCCTAGGGGTGCCCTAGGCTGAAGGCTAGGGGCGCCCTAGCCTTAGCCTAGGGGAGCCCGAGCCTCAAGCCTAGGGGTGCCCTAGGCTGAAGGCTAGGGGCGCCCTAGCCTTAGCCTAGGGGAGCCCGAGCCTCAAGCCTAGGGGTGCCCTAGGCTGAAGGCTAGGGGCGCCCTAGCCTTAGCCTAGGGGAGCCCGAGCCTCAAGCCTAGGGGTGCCCTAGGCTGAAGGCTAGGGGCGCCCTAGCCTTAGCCTAGGGGAGCCCGAGCCTCAAGCCTAGGGGTGCCCTAGGCTGAAGGCTAGGGCGCCCTAGCCTTAGCCTAGGGGAGCCCGAGCCTCAAGCCTAGGGGTGCCCTAGGCTGAAGGCTAGGGGCGCCCTAGCCTTAGCCTAGGGGAGCCCGAGCCTCAAGCCTAGGGGTGCCCTAGGCTGAAGGCTAGGGGCGCCCTAGCCTTAGCCTAGGGGAGCCCGAGCCTCAAGCCTAGGGGTGCCCTAGGCTGAAGGCTAGGGGCGCCCTAGCCTTAGCCTAGGGGAGCCCGAGCCTCAAGCCTAGGGGTGCCCTAGGCTGAAGGCTAGGGGCGCCCTAGCCTTAGCCTAGGGGAGCCCGAGCCTCAAGCCTAGGGGTGCCCTAGGCTGAAGGCTAGGGGCGCCCTAGCCTTAGCCTAGGGGAGCCCGAGCCTCAAGCCTAGGGGTGCCCTAGGCTGAAGGCTAGGGGCGCCCTAGCCTTAGCCTAGGGGAGCCCGAGCCTCAAGCCTAGGGGTGCCCTAGGCTGAAGGCTAGGGGCGCCCTAGCCTTAGCCTAGGGGAGCCCGAGCCTCAAGCCTAGGGGTGCCCTAGGCTGAAGGCTAGGGGCGCCCTAGCCTTAGCCTAGGGGAGCCCGAGCCTCAAGCCTAGGGGTGCCCTAGGCTGAAGGCTAGGGGCGCCCTAGCCTTAGCCTAGGGGAGCCCGAGCCTCAAGCCTAGGGGTGCCCTAGGCTGAAGGCTAGGGGCGCCCTAGCCTTAGCCTAGGGGAGCCCGAGCCTCAAGCCTAGGGGTGCCCTAGGCTGAAGGCTAGGGGCGCCCTAGCCTTAGCCTAGGGGAGCCCGAGCCTCAAGCCTAGGGGTGCCCTAGGCTGAAGGCTAGGGCCGCCCTAGCCTTAGCCTAGGGGAGCCCGAGCCTCAAGCCTAGGGGTGCCCTAGGCTGAAGGCTAGGGGCGCCCTAGCCTTAGCCTAGGGGAGCCCGAGCCTCAAGCCTAGGGGTGCCCTAGGCTGAAGGCTAGGGGCGCCCTAGCCTTAGCCTAGGGGAGCCCGAGCCTCAAGCCTAGGGGTGCCCTAGGCTGAAGGCTAGGGGCGCCCTAGCCTTAGCCTAGGGGAGCCCGAGCCTCAAGCCTAGGGGTGCCCTAGGCTGAAGGCTAGGGGCGCCCTAGCCTTAGCCTAGGGGAGCCCGAGCCTCAAGCCTAGGGGTGCCCTAGGCTGAAGGCTAGGGGCGCCCTAGCCTTAGCCTAGGGGAGCCCGAGCCTCAAGCCTAGGGGTGCCCTAGGCTGAAGGCTAGGGGCGCCCTAGCCTTAGCCTAGGGGAGCCCGAGCCTCAAGCCTAGGGGTGCCCTAGGCTGAAGGCTAGGGGCGCCCTAGCCTTAGCCTAGGGGAGCCCGAGCCTCAAGCCTAGGGGTGCCCTAGGCTGAAGGCTAGGGGCGCCCTAGCCTTAGCCTAGGGGAGCCCGAGCCTCAAGCCTAGGGGTGCCCTAGGCTGAAGGCTAGGGGCGCCCTAGCCTTAGCCTAGGGGAGCCCGAGCCTCAAGCCTAGGGGTGCCCTAGGCTGAAGGCTAGGGGCGCCCTAGCCTTAGCCTAGGGGAGCCCGAGCCTCAAGCCTAGGGGTGCCCTAGGCCTGAAGGCTAGGGGCGCCCTAGCCTTAGCCTAGGGGAGCCCGAGCCTCAAGCCTAGGGGTGCCCTAGCCTGAAGGCTAGGGGCGCCCTAGCCTTAGCCTAGGGGAGCCCGAGCCTCAAGCCTAGGGGTGCCCTAGGCTGAAGGCTAGGGGCGCCCTAGCCTTAGCCTAGGGGAGCCCGAGCCTCAAGCCTAGGGGTGCCCTAGCTGAAGGCTAGGGGCGCCCTAGCCTTAGCCTAGGGGAGCCCGAGCCTCAAGCCTAGGGGTGCCCTAGGCTGAAGGCTAGGGGCGCCCTAGCCTTAGCCTAGGGGAGCCCGAGCCTCAAGCCTAGGGGTGCCCTAGGCTGAAGGCTAGGGGCGCCCTCGCCTTAGCCTAGGGGAGCCCGAGCCTCAAGCCTAGGGGTGCCCTAGGCTGAAGGCTAGGGGCGCCCTCGCCTTAGCCTAGGGGAGCCCGAGCCTCAAGCCTAGGGGTGCCCTAGGCTGAAGGCTAGGGGCGCCCTCGCCTTAGCCTAGGGGAGCCCGAGCCTCAAGCCTAGGGGTGCCCTAGGCTGAAGGCTAGGGGCGCCCTCGCCTTAGCCTAGGGGAGCCCGAGCCTCAAGCCTAGGGGTGCCCTAGGCTGAAGGCTAGGGGCGCCCTCGCCTTAGCCTAGGGGAGCCCGAGCCTCAAGCCTAGGGGTGCCCTAGCCTGAAGGCTAGGGGCGCCCTCGCCTTAGCCTAGGGGAGCCCGAGCCTCAAGCCTAGGGGTGCCCTAGCTGAAGGCTAGGGGCGCCCTCGCCTTAGCCTAGGGGAGCCCGAGCCTCAAGCCTAGGGGTGCCCTAGCCTGAAGGCTAGGGGCGCCCTCGCCTTAGCCTAGGGGAGCCCGAGCCTCAAGCCTAGGGGTGCCCTAGCCTGAAGGCTAGGGGCGCCCTCGCCTTAGCCTAGGGGAGCCCGAGCCTCAAGCCTAGGGGTGCCCTAGCCTGAAGGCTAGGGGCGCCCTCGCCTTAGCCTAGGGGAGCCCGAGCCTCAAGCCTAGGGGTGCCCTAGCCTGAAGGCTAGGGGCGCCCTCGCCTTAGCCTAGGGGAGCCCGAGCCTCAAGCCTAGGGGTGCCCTAGCCTGAAGGCTAGGGGCGCCCTCGCCTTAGCCTAGGGGAGCCCGAGCCTCAAGCCTAGGGGTGCCCTAGCCTGAAGGCTAGGGGCGCCCTCGCCTTAGCCTAGGGGAGCCCGAGCCTCAAGCCTAGGGGTGCCCTAGCCTGAAGGCTAGGGGCGCCCTCGCCTTAGCCTAGGGGAGCCCGAGCCTCAAGCCTAGGGGTGCCCTAGCCTGAAGGCTAGGGGCGCCCTAGCCTTAGCCTAGGGGAGCCCGAGCCTCAAGCCTAGGGGTGCCCTAGGCCTGAAGGCTAGGGGCGCCCTCGCCTTAGCCTAGGGGAGCCCGAGCCTCAAGCCTAGGGGTGCCCTAGCCTGAAGGCTAGGGGCGCCCTCGCCTTAGCCTAGGGGAGCCCTAGCCTAAAGCCTAGGGGTGCCCTAGCCTGAAGGCTAGGGGCGCCCTAGCCTTAGCCTAGGGGAGCCCGAGCCTCAAGCCTAGGGGTGCCCTAGCCTGAAGGCTAGGGGCGCCCTAGCCTTAGCCTAGGGGAGCCCGAGCCTAAAGCCTAGGGGTGCCCTAGGCTGAAGGCTAGGGGCGCCCTAGCCTTAGCCTAGGGGAGCCCTAGCCTAAAGCCTAGGGGTGCCCTAGGCTGAAGGCTAGGGGCGCCCTAGCCTTAGCCTAGGGGAGCCCTAGTAGCCTAAAGCCTAGGGGTGCCCTAGGCTGAAGGCTAGGGGCGCCCTAGCCTTAGCCTAGGGGAGCCCTAGCCTAAAGCCTAGGGGTGCCCTAGGCTGAAGGCTAGGGGCGCCCTAGCCTTAGCCTAGGGGAGCCCTAGCCTAAAGCCTAGGGGTGCCCTAGGCTGAAGGCTAGGGGCGCCCTAGCCTTAGCCTAGGGGAGCCCTAGCCTAAAGCCTAGGGGTGCCCTAGGCTGAAGGCTAGGGGCGCCCTAGCCTTAGCCTAGGGGAGCCCTAGCCTAAAGCCTAGGGGTGCCCTAGGCTGAAGGCTAGGGGCGCCCTAGCCTTAGCCTAGGGGAGCCCTAGCCTAAAGCCTAGGGGTGCCCTAGGCTGAAGGCTAGGGGCGCCCTAGCCTTAGCCTAGGGGAGCCCTAGCCTAAAGCCTAGGGGTGCCCTAGGCTGAAGGCTAGGGGAGCCCTAGCCTTAGCCTAGGGGAGCCCTAGCCTAAAGCCTAGGGGTGCCCTAGGCTGAAGGCTAGGGGAGCCCTAGCCTTAGCCTAGGGGAGCCCTAGCCTAAAGCCTAGGGGTGCCCTAGGCTGAAGGCTAGGGGAGCCCTAGCCTTAGCCTAGGGGAGCCCTAGCCTAAAGCCTAGGGGTGCCCTAGGCTGAAGGCTAGGGGAGCCCTAGCCTTAGCCTAGGGGAGCCCTAGCCTAAAGCCTAGGGGTGCCCTAGGCTGAAGGCTAGGGGAGCCCTAGCCTTAGCCTAGGGGAGCCCTAGCCTAAAGCCTAGGGGTGCCCTAGGCTGAAGGCTAGGGGAGCCCTAGCCTTAGCCTAGGGGAGCCCTAGCCTAAAGCCTAGGGGTGCCCTAGGCTGAAGGCTAGGGGAGCCCTAGCCTTAGCCTAGGGGAGCCCTAGCCTAAAGCCTAGGGGTGCCCTAGGCTGAAGGCTAGGGGAGCCCTAGCCTTAGCCTAGGGGAGCCCTAGCCTAAAGCCTAGGGGTGCCCTAGGCTGAAGGCTAGGGGAGCCCTAGCCTTAGCCTAGGGGAGCCCTAGCCTAAAGCCTAGGGGTGCCCTAGGCTGAAGGCTAGGGGAGCCCTAGCCTTAGCCTAGGGGAGCCCTAGCCTAAAGCCTAGGGGTGCCCTAGGCTGAAGGCTAGGGGAGCCCTAGCCTTAGCCTAGGGGAGCCCTAGCCTAAAGCCTAGGGGTGCCCTAGGCTGAAGGCTAGGGGAGCCCTAGCCTTAGCCTAGGGGAGCCCTAGCCTAAAGCCTAGGGGTGCCCTAGGCTGAAGGCTAGGGGAGCCCTAGCCTTAGCCTAGGGGAGCCCTAGCCTAAAGCCTAGGGGTGCCCTAGGCTGAAGGCTAGGGGAGCCCTAGCCTTAGCCTAGGGGAGCCCTAGCCTAAAGCCTAGGGGTGCCCTAGGCTGAAGGCTAGGGGAGCCCTAGCCTTAGCCTAGGGGAGCCCTAGCCTAAAGCCTAGGGGTGCCCTAGGCTGAAGGCTAGGGGAAGCCTAGGGGAGCCCTAGCCTAAAGCCTAGGGGTGCCCTAGGCTGAAGGCTAGGGGAGCCCTAGCCTTAGCCTAGGGGAGCCCTAGCCTAAAGCCTAGGGGTGCCCTAGGCTGAAGGCTAGGGGAGCCCTAGCCTTAGCCTAGGGGAGCCCTAGCCTAAAGCCTAGGGGTGCCCTAGGCTGAAGGCTAGGGGAGCTCTAGCCTTAGCCTAGGGGAGCCCTAGCCTAAAGCGTAGGGGTGCCCTAGGCTGAAGGCTAGGGGAGCCCTAGCCTTAGCCTAGGGGAGCCCAAAGCCTAGGGGTGCCCTAGGCTGAAGGCTAGGGGAGCCCTAGCCTTAGCCTAGGGGAGCCCAAAGCCTAGGGGTGCCCTAGGCTGAAGGCTAGGGGAGCCCTAGCCTTAGCCTAGGGGAGCCCTAGCCTAAAGCCTAGGGGTGCCCTAGGCTGAAGGCTAGGGGAGCCCTAGCCTTAGCCTAGGGGAGCCCAAAGCCTAGGGGTGCCCTAGGCTGAAGGCTAGGGGAGCCCTAGCCTTAGCCTAGGGGAGCCCTAGCCTGAAGCCTAGGGGTGCCCTAGGCTGAAGGCTAGGGGAGCCCTAGCCTTAGCCTAGGGGAGCCCAAAGCCTAGGGGTGCCCTAGGCTGAAGGCTAGGGGAGCCCTAGCCTTAGCCTAGGGGAGCCCTAGCCTAAAGCCTAGTGGTGCCCTAGGCTGAAGGCTAGGGGAGCCCTAGCCTTAGCCTAGGGGAGCCCAAAGCCTAGGGGTGCCCTAGGCTGAAGGCTAGGGGAGCCCTAGCCTTAGCCTAGGGGAGCCCTAGCCTAAAGCCTAGGGGTGCCCTAGGCTGAAGGCTAGGGGAGCCCTAGCCTTAGCCTAGGGGAGCCCAAAGCCTAGGGGTGCCCTAGGCTGAAGGCTAGGGGAGCCCTAGCCTTAGCCTAGGGGAGCCCTAGCCTAAAGCCTAGGGGTGCCCTAGGCTGAAGGCTAGGGGAGCCCTAGCCTTAGCCTAGGGGAGCCCAAAGCCTAGGGGTGCCCTAGGCTGAAGGCTAGGGGAGCCCTAGCCTTAGCCTAGGGGAGCCCTAGCCTAAAGCCTAGGGGTGCCCTAGGCTGAAGGCTAGGGGAGCCCTAGCCTTAGCCTAGGGGAGCCCAAAGCCTAGGGGTGCCCTAGGCTGAAGGCTAGGGGAGCCCTAGCCTTAGCCTAGGGGAGCCCTAGCCTAAGGCCTAGGGGTGCTCTAGGCTGAAGGCTAGGGGAGCCCTAGCCTTAGCCTAGGGGAGCCCAAAGCCTAGGGGTGCCCTAGGCTGAAGGCTAGGGGAGCCCTAGCCTTAGCCTAGGGGAGCCCTAGCCTAAAGCCTAGGGGTGCCCTAGGCTGAAGGCTAGGGGAGCCCTAGCCTTAGCCTAGGGGAGCCCAAAGCCTAGGGGTGCCCTAGGCTGAAGGCTAGGGGAGCCCTAGCCTTAGCCTAGGGGAGCCCTAGCCTAAAGCCTAGGGGTGCCCTAGGCTGAAGGCTAGGGGAGCCCTAGCCTTAGCCTAGGGGAGCCCAAAGCCTAGGGGTGCCCTAGGCTGAAGGCTAGGGGAGCCCAAGCCTTAGCCTAGGGGAGCCCTAGCCTAAAGCCTAGGGGTGCCCTAGGCTGAAGGCTAGGGGAGCCCTAGCCTTAGCCTAGGGGAGCCCACAGCCTAGGGGTGCCCTAGGCTGAAGGCTAGGGGAGCCCTAGCCTTAGCCTAGGGGAGCCCTAGCCTAAAGCCTAGGGGTGCCCTAGGCTGAAGGCTAGGGGAGCCCTAGCCTTAGCCTAGGGGAGCCCACAGCCTAGGGGTGCCCTAGGCTGAAGGCTAGGGGAGCCCTAGCCTTAGCCTAGGGGAGCCCTAGCCTAAAGCCTAGGGGTGCCCTAGGCTGAAGGCTAGGGGAGCCCTAGCCTTAGCCTAGGGGAGCCCACAGCCTAGGGGTGCCCTAGGCTGAAGGCTAGGGGAGCCCTAGCCTTAGCCTAGGGGAGCCCTAGCCTAAAGCCTAGGGGTGCCCTAGGCTGAAGGCTAGGGGAGCCCTAGCCTTAGCCTAGGGGATCCCAAAGCCTAGGGGTGCCCTAGCCTGAAGGCTAGGGGAGCCCTAGCCTTAGCCTAGGGGAGCCCAAAGCCTAGGGGTGCCCTAGGCTGAAGGCTAGGGGAGCCCTAGCCTTAGCCTAGGGGAGCCCTAGCCTAAAGCCTAGGGGTGCCCTAGGCTGAAGGCTAGGGGAGCCCTAGCCTTAGCCTAGGGGAGCCCAAAGCCTAGGGGTGCCCTAGGCTGAAGGCTAGGGGAGCCCTAGCCTTAGCCTAGGGGAGCCCTAGCCTAAAGCCTAGGGGTGCCCTAGGCTGAAGGCTAGGGGAGCCCTAGCCTTAGCCTAGGGGAGCCCAAAGCCTAGGGGTGCCCTAGGCTGAAGGCTAGGGGAGCCCTAGCCTTAGCCTAGGGGAGCCCTAGCCTAAAGCCTAGGGGTGCCCTAGGCTGAAGGCTAGGGGCGCCCTAGCCTTAGCCTAGGGGAGCCCGAGCCTCAAGCCTAGGGGTGCCCTAGCCTGAAGGCTAGGGGCGCCCTAGCCTTAGCCTAGGGGAGCCCGAGCCTCAAGCCTAGGGGTGCCCTAGCCTGAAGGCTAGGGGCGCCCTAGCCTTAGCCTAGGGGAGCCCGAGCCTCAAGCCTAGGGGTGCCCTAGCCTGAAGGCTAGGGGCGCCCTAGCCTTAGCCTAGGGGAGCCCGAGCCTCAAGCCTAGGGGTGCCCTAGGCTGAAGGCTAGGGGCGCCCTAGCCTTAGCCTAGGGGAGCCCGAGCCTCAAGCCTAGGGGTGCCCTAGGCTGAAGGCTAGGGGCGCCCTAGCCTTAGCCTAGGGGAGCCCGAGCCTCAAGCCTAGGGGTGCCCTAGGCTGAAGGCTAGGGGCGCCCTAGCCTTAGCCTAGGGGAGCCCGAGCCTCAAGCCTAGGGGTGCCCTAGGCTGAAGGCTAGGGGCGCCCTCGCCTTAGCCTAGGGGAGCCCGAGCCTCAAGCCTAGGGGTGCCCTAGGCTGAAGGCTAGGGGCGCCCTCGCCTTAGCCTAGGGGAGCCCGAGCCTCAAGCCTAGGGGTGCCCTAGGCTGAAGGCTAGGGGCGCCCTCGCCTTAGCCTAGGGGAGCCCGAGCCTCAAGCCTAGGGGTGCCCTAGGCTGAAGGCTAGGGGCGCCCTCGCCTTAGCCTAGGGGAGCCCGAGCCTCAAGCCTAGGGGTGCCCTAGGCTGAAGGCTAGGGGCGCCCTCGCCTTAGCCTAGGGGAGCCCGAGCCTCAAGCCTAGGGGTGCCCTAGGCTGAAGGCTAGGGGCGCCCTCGCCTTAGCCTAGGGGAGCCCGAGCCTCAAGCCTAGGGGTGCCCTAGGCTGAAGGCTAGGGGCGCCCTCGCCTTAGCCTAGGGGAGCCCGAGCCTCAAGCCTAGGGGTGCCCTAGCCTGAAGGCTAGGGGCGCCCTCGCCTTAGCCTAGGGGAGCCGGAGCCTCAAGCCTAGGGGTGCCCTAGCCTGAAGGCTAGGGGCGCCCTCGCCTTAGCCTAGGGGAGCCCGAGCCTCAAGCCTAGGGGTGCCCTAGCCTGAAGGCTAGGGGCGCCCTCGCCTTAGCCTAGGGGAGCCCGAGCCTCAAGCCTAGGGGTGCCCTAGCCTTAAGGCTAGGGGCGCCCTCGCCTTAGCCTAGGGGAGCCCGAGCCTCAAGCCTAGGGGTGCCCTAGCCTGAAGGCTAGGGGCGCCCTCGCCTTAGCCTAGGGGAGCCCGAGCCTCAAGCCTAGGGGTGCCCTAGCCTGAAGGCTAGGGGCGCCCTCGCCTTAGCCTAGGGGAGCCCGAGCCTCAAGCCTAGGGGTGCCCTAGCCTGAAGGCTAGGGGCGCCCTCGCCTTAGCCTAGGGGAGCCCGAGCCTCAAGCCTAGGGGTGCCCTAGCCTGAAGGCTAGGGGCGCCCTCGCCTTAGCCTAGGGGAGCCCGAGCCTCAAGCCTAGGGGTGCCCTAGGCTGAAGGCTAGGGGCGCCCTCGCCTTAGCCTAGGGGAGCCCGAACCTCAAGCCTAGGGGTGCCCTAGGCTGAAGGCTAGGGGCGCCCTAGCCTTAGCCTAGGGGAGCCCGAGCCTAAAGCCTAGGGGTGCCCTAGGCTGAAGGCTAGGGGCGCCCTAGCCTTAGCCTAGGGGAGCCCTAGCCTAAAGCCTAGGGGTGCCCTAGGCTGAAGGCTAGGGGCGCCCTAGCCTTAGCCTAGGGGAGCCCTAGCCTAAAGCCTAGGGGTGCCCTAGGCTGAAGGCTAGGGGCGCCCTAGCCTTAGCCTAGGGGAGCCCTAGCCTAAAGCCTAGGGGTGCCCTAGGCTGAAGGCTAGGGGCGCCCTAGCCTTAGCCTAGGGGAGCCCTAGCCTAAAGCCTAGGGGTGCCCTAGGCTGAAGGCTAGGCGCGCCCTAGCCTTAGCCTAGGGGAGCCCTAGCCTAAAGCCTAGGGGTGCCCTAGGCTGAAGGCTAGGGGCGCCCTAGCCTTAGCCTAGGGGAGCCCTAGCCTAAAGCCTAGGGGTGCCCTAGGCTGAAGGCTAGGGGCGCCCTAGCCTTAGCCTAGGGGAGCCCTAGCCTAAAGCCTAGGGGTGCCCTAGGCTGAAGGCTAGGGGAGCCCTAGCCTTAGCCTAGGGGAGCCCTAGCCTAAAGCCTAGGGGTGCCCTAGGCTGAAGGCTAGGGGAGCCCTAGCCTTAGCCTAGGGGAGCCCTAGCCTAAAGCCTAGGGGTGCCCTAGGCTGAAGGCTAGGGGAGCCCTAGCCTTAGCCTAGGGGAGCCCTAGCCTAAAGCCTAGGGGTGCCCTAGGCTGAAGGCTAGGGGAGCCCTAGCCTTAGCCTAGGGGAGCCCTAGCCTAAAGCCTAGGGGTGCCCTAGGCTGAAGGCTAGGGGAGCCCTAGCCTTAGCCTAGGGGAGCCCTAGCCTAAAGCCTAGGGGTGCCCTAGGCTGAAGGCTAGGGGAGCCCTAGCCTTAGCCTAGGGGAGCCCTAGCCTAAAGCCTAGGGGTGCCCTAGGCTGAAGGCTAGGGGAGCCCTAGCCTTAGCCTAGGGGAGCCCTAGCCTAAAGCCTAGGGGTGCCCTAGGCTGAAGGCTAGGGGAGCCCTAGCCTTAGCCTAGGGGAGCCCTAGCCTAAAGCCTAGGGGTGCCCTAGGCTGAAGGCTAGGGGAGCCCTAGCCTTAGCCTAGGGGAGCCCTAGCCTAAAGCCTAGGGGTGCCCTAGGCTGAAGGCTAGGGGAGCCCTAGCCTTAGCCTAGGGGACTCCTAGCCTAAAGCCTAGGGGTGCCCTAGGCTGAAGGCTAGGGGAGCCCTAGCCTTAGCCTAGGGGAGCCCTAGCCTAAAGCCTAGGGGTGCCCTAGGCTGAAGGCTAGGGGAGCCCTAGCCTTAGCCTAGGGGAGCCCTAGCCTAAAGCCTAGGGGTGCCCTAGGCTGAAGGCTAGGTGAGCCCTAGCCTTAGCCTAGGGGAGCCCTAGCCTAAAGCCTAGGGGTGCCCTAGGCTGAAGGCTAGGGGAGCCCTAGCCTTAGCCTAGGGGAGCCCTAGCCTAAAGCCTAGGGGTGCCCTAGGCTGAAGGCTAGGGGAGCCCTAGCCTTAGCCTAGGGGAGCCCTAGCCTAAAGCCTAGGGGTGCCCTAGGCTGAAGGCTAGGGGAGCCCTAGCCTTAGCCTAGGGGAGCCCTAGCCTAAAGCCTAGGGGTGCCCTAGGCTGAAGGCTAGGGGAGCCCTAGCCTTAGCCTAGGGGAGCCCTAGCCTAAAGCCTAGGGGTGCCCTAGGCTGAAGGCTAGGGGAGCCCTAGCCTTAGCCTAGGGGAGCCCTAGCCTAAAGCCTAGGGGTGCCCTAGGCTGAAGGCTAGCGGAGCCCTAGCCTTAGCCTAGGGGAGCCCTAGCCTAAAGCGTAGGGGTGCCCTAGGCTGAAGGCTAGGGGAGCCCTAGCCTTAGCCTAGGGGAGCCCAAAGCCTAGGGGTGCCCTAGGCTGAAGGCTAGGGGAGCCCTAGCCTTAGCCTAGGGGAGCCCAAAGCCTAGGGGTGCCCTAGGCTGAAGGCTAGGGGAGCCCTAGCCTTAGCCAAGGTTAGCCCTAGCCTAAAGCCTAGGGGTGCCCTAGGCTGAAGGCTAGGGGAGCCCTAGCCTTAGCCTAGGGGAGCCCAAAGCCTAGGGGTGCCCTAGGCTGAAGGCTAGGGGAGCCCTAGCCTTAGCCTAGGGGAGCCTAAAGCCTAGGGGTGCCCTAGCCTGAAGGCTAGGGGAGCCCTAGCCTTAGCCTAGGGGAGCCCAAAGCCTAGGGATGCCCTAGGCTGAAGGCTAGGGGAGCCCTAGCCTTAGCCTAGGGGAGCCTAAAGCCTAGGGGTGCCCTAGCCTGAAGGCTAGGGGAGCCCTAGCCTTAGCCTAGGGGAGCCCAAAGCCTAGGGGTGCCCTAGGCTGAAGGCTAGGGGAGCCCTAGCCTTAGCCTAGGGGAGCCTAAAGCCTAGGGGTGCCCTAGCCTGAAGGCTATGGGAGCCCTAGCCTTAGCCTAGGGGAGCCCAAAGCCTAGGGGTGCCCTAGGCTGAAGGCTAGGGGAGCCCTAGCCTTAGCTTAGGGGAGCTTAAAGCCTAGGGGTGCCCTAGCCTGAAGGCAAGGGGAGCCCTAGCCTTAGCCTAGGGGAGCCCAAAGCCTAGGGGTGCCCTAGGCTGAAGGCTAGGGGAGCCCTAGCCTTAGCCTAGGGGAGCCTAAAGCCTAGGGGTGCCCTAGCCTGAAGGCTAGGGGAGCCCTAGCCTTAGCCTAGGGGAGCCCAAAGACTAGGGGTGCCCTAGGCTGAAGGCTAGGGGAGCCCTAGCCTTAGCCTAGGGGAGCCTAAATCCTAGGGGTGCCCTAGGCTGAAGGCTAGGGGAGCCCTAGCCTTAGCCTAGGGGAGCCCAAAGCCTAGGGGTGCCCTAGGCTGAAGGCTAGGGGAGCCCTAGCCTTAGCCTAGGGGAGCCTAAAGCCTAGGGGTGCCCTAGCCTGAAGGCTAGGGGAGCCCTAGCCTTAGCCTAGGGGAGCCCAAAGCCTAGGGATGCCCTAGGCTGAAGGCTAGGGGAGCCCTAGCCTTAGCCTAGGGGAGCCTAAAGCCTAGGGGTGCCCTAGCCTGAAGGCTAGGGGAGCCCTAGCCTTAGCCTAGGGGAGCCCAAAGCCTAGGGGCGCCCTAGGCTGAAGGCTAGGGGAGCCCTAGCCTTAGCCTAGGGGAGCCTAAAGCCTAGGGGTGCCCTAGCCTGAAGGCTATGGGAGCCCTAGCCTTAGCCTAGGGGAGCCCAAAGCCTAGGGGTGCCCTAGGCTGAAGGCTAGGGGAGCCCTAGCCTTAGCTTAGGGGAGCTTAAAGCCTAGGGGTGCCCTAGCCTGAAGGCTAGGGGAGCCCTAGCCTTAGCCTAGGGGAGCCCAAAGCCTAGGGGTGCCCTAGCCTGAAGGCTAGGGGAGCCCTAGCCTTAGCCTAGGGGAGCCTAAAGCCTAGGGGTGCCCTAGCCTGAAGGCTAGGGGAGCCCTAGCCTTAGCCTAGGGGAGCCCAAAGACTAGGGGTGCCCTAGGCTGAAGGCTAGGGGAGCCCTAGCCTTAGCCTAGGGGAGCCTAAATCCTAGGGGTGCCCTAGCCTGAAGGCTAGGGGAGCCCTAGCCTTAGCCTAGGGGAGCCCAAAGCCTAGGGGTGCCCTAGGCTGAAGGCTAGGGGAGCCCTAGCCTTAGCCTAGGGGAGCCTAAATCCTAGGGGTGCCCTAGGCTGAAGGCTAGGGGAGCCCTAGCCTTAGCCTAGGGGAGCCCAAAGCCTAGGGGTGCCATAGGCTGAAGGCTAGGGGAGCCCTAGCCTTAGCCTAGGGGAGCCTAAAGCCTAGGGGTGCCCTAGCCTGAAGGCTAGGGGAGCCCTAGCCTTAGCCTAGGGGAGCCCAAAGCCTAGGGGTGCCCTAGGCTGAAGGCTAGGGGAGCCCTAGCCTTAGCCTAGGGGAGCCTAAAGCCTAGGGGTGCCCTAGCCTCAAGGCTAGGGGAGCCCTAGCCTTAGCCTAGGGGAGCCCAAAGCCTAGGGGTGCCCTAGGCTGAAGGCTAGGGGAGCCCTAGCCTTAGCCTAGGGGAGCCTAAAGCCTAGGGGTGCCCTAGCCTGAAGGCTAGGGGAGCCCTAGCCTTAGCCTAGGGGAGCCCAAAGCCTAGGGGTGCCCTAGGCTGAAGGCTAGGGGAGCCCTAGCCTTAGCCTAGGGGAGCCTAAAGCCTAGGGGTGCCCTAGCCTGAAGGCTAGGGGAGCCCTAGCCTTAGCCTAGGGGAGCCTAAAGCCTAGGGGTGCCCTAGCCTGAAGGCTAGGGGAGCCCTAGCCTTAGCCTAGGGGAGCCCAAAGCCTAGGGGTGCCCTAGGCTGAAGGCTAGGGGAGCCCTAGCCTTAGCCTAGGGGAGCCTAAAGCCTAGGGGTGCCCTAGCCTGAAGGCTAGGGGAGCCCTAGCCTTAGCCTAGGGGAGCCCAAAGCCTAGGGGTGCCCTAGGCTGAAGGCTAGGGGAGCCCTAGCCTTAGCCTAGGGGAGCCTAAAGCCTAGGGGTGCCCTAGCCTGAAGGCTAGGGGAGCCCTAGCCTTAGCCTAGGGGAGCCCAAAGCCTAGGGGTGCCCTAGGCTGAAGGCTAGGGGAGCCCTAGCCTTAGCCTAGGGGAGCCTAAAGCCTAGGGGTGCCCTAGCCTGAAGGCTAGGGGAGCCCTAGCCTTAGCCTAGGGGAGCTCCCAATGCCTAGGGGTGCCCTAGGCTGAAGGCTAGGGGAGCCCTAGCCTTAGCCTAGGGGAGCCTAAAGCCTAGGGGTGCCCTAGCCTGAAGGCTAGGGGAGCCCTAGCCTTAGCCTAGGGGAGCCCAAAGCCTAGGGGTGCCCTAGGCTGAAGGCTAGGGGAGCCCTAGCCTTAGCCTAGGGGAGCCTAAAGCCTAGGGGTGCCCTAGCCTGAAGGCTAGGGGAGCCCTAGCCTTAGCCTAGGGGAGCCCAAAGCCTAGGGGTGCCCTAGGCTGAAGGCTAGGGGAGCCCTAGCCTTAGCCTAGGGGAGCCTAAAGCCTATCGGTGCCCTAGCCTGAAGGCTAGGGGAGCCCTAGCCTTAGCCTAGGGGAGCCCAAAGCCTAGGGGTGCCCTAGCCTGAAGGCTAGGGGAGCCCTAGCCTTAGCCTAGGGGAGCCTAAAGCCTAGGGGTGCCCTAGCCTGAAGGCTAGGGGAGCCCTAGCCTTAGCCTAGGGGAGCCCAAAGCCTAGGGGTGCCCTAGCCTGAAGGCTAGGGGAGCCCTAGCCTTAGCCTAGGGGAGCCTAAAGCCTAGGGGTGCCCTAGCCTGAAGGCTAGGGGAGCCCTAGCCTTAGCCTAGGGGAGCCCTAGCCTAAAGCCTAGGGGTGCCCTAGCCTGAAGGCTAGGGGAGCCCTAGCCTTAGCCTAGGGGAGCCTAAAGCCTAGGGGTGCCCTAGCCTGAAGGCTAGGGGAGCCCTAGCCTTAGCCTAGGGGAGCCCTAGCCTAAAACCTAGGGGTGCCCTAGCCTGAAGGCTAGGGGAGCCCTAGCCTCAGCCTAGGGGAGCCTAAAGCCTAGGGGTGCCCTAGCCTGAAGGCTAGGGGAGCCCTAGCCTTAGCCTAGGGGAGCCTAAAGCCTAGGGGTGCCCTAGCCTGAAGGCTAGGGGAGCCCTAGCCTTAGCCTAGGGGAGCCCTAGCCTAAAGCCTAGGGGTGCCCTAGCCTGAAGGCTAGGGGAGCCCTAACCTTAGCCTAGGGGAGCCTAAAGCCTAGGGGTGCCCTAGCCTGAAGGCTAGGGGAGCCCTAGCCTTAGCCTAGGGGAGCCCTAGCCTAAAGCCTAGGGGTGCCCTAGCCTGAAGTCTAGGGGAGCCCTAGCCTTAGCCTAGGGGAGCCTAAAGCCTAGGGGTGCCCTAGCCTGAAGGCTAGGGGAGCCCTAGCCTTAGCCTAGGGGAGCCCTAGCCAAAAGCCTAAGGGTGCCCTAGCCTGAAGGCTAGGGGAGCCCTAGCCTTAGCCTAGGGGAGCCTAAAGCCTAGGGGTGCCCTAGCCTGAAGGCTAGGGGAGCCCTAGCCTTAGCCTAGGGGAGCCTAAAGCCTAGGGGTGCCCTAGCCTGAAGGCTAGGGGAGCCCTAGCCTTAGCCTAGGGGAGCCCTAGCCTAAAGCCTAGGGGTGCCCTAGCCTGAAGGCTAGGGGAGCCCCAGCCTTAGCCTAGGGGATTCTAAAGCCTAGGGGTGCCCTAGCCTGAAGGCTAGGGGAGCCCTAGCCTTAGCCTAGGGGAGCCCAAAGCCTAGGGGTGCCCTAGGCTGAAGGCTAGGGGAGCCCTAGCCTTAGCCTAGGGGAGCCTAAAGCCTAGGGGTGCCCTAGCCTGAAGGCTAGGGGAGCCCTAGCCTTAGCCTAGGGGAGCCCAATGCCTAGGGGTGCCCTAGGCTG
The DNA here is from genome assembly GCF_050624435.1 of Tenrec ecaudatus. NCBI lineage: Eukaryota > Metazoa > Chordata > Mammalia > Afrosoricida > Tenrecidae > Tenrec > Tenrec ecaudatus. The sequence continues at coordinate 9,158 of NW_027459128.1, read as the reverse complement.
AAGGCTAGGGGAGCCCTAGCCTTAGCCTAGGGGAGCCTAAAGCCTAGGGGTGCCCTAGCCTGAAGGCTAGGGGAGCCCTAGCCTTAGCCTAGGGGAGCCCAAAGCCTAGGGGTGCCCTAGGCTGAAGGCTAGGGGAGCCCTAGCCTTAGCCTAGGGGAGCCTAAAGCCTAGGGGTGCCCTAGCCTGAAGGCTAGGGGAGCCCTAGCCTTAGCCTAGGGGAGCCCAAAGCCTAGGGGTGCCCTAGGCTGAAGGCTAGGGGAGCCCTAGCCTTAGCCTAGGGGAGCCTAAAGCCTAGGGGTGCCCTAGCCTGAAGGCTAGGGGAGCCCTAGCCTTAGCCTAGGGGAGCCCAAAGCCTAGGGGTGCCCTAGCCTGAAGGCTAGGGGAGCCCTAGCCTTAGCCTAGGGGAGCCTAAAGCCTAGGGGTGCCCTAGCCTGAAGGCTAGGGGAGCCCTAGCCTTAGCCTAGGGGAGCCCAAAGCCTAGGGGTGCCCTAGCCTGAAGGCTAGGGGAGCCCTAGCCTTAGCCTAGGGGAGCCTAAAGCCTAGGGGTGCCCTAGCCTGAAGGCTAGGGGAGCCCTAGCCTTAGCCTAGGGGAGCCCTAGCCTAAAGCCTAGGGGTGCCCTAGCCTGAAGGCTAGGGGAGCCCTAGCCTTAGCCTAGGGGAGCCTAAAGCCTAGGGGTGCCCTAGCCTGAAGGCTAGGGGAGCCCTAGCCTTAGCCTAGGGGAGCCCTAGCCTAAAACCTAGGGGTGCCCTAGCCTGAAGGCTAGGGGAGCCCTAGCCTCAGCCTAGGGGAGCCTAAAGCCTAGGGGTGCCCTAGCCTGAAGGCTAGGGGAGCCCTAGCCTTAGCCTAGGGGAGCCTAAAGCCTAGGGGTGCCCTAGCCTGAAGGCTAGGGGAGCCCTAGCCTTAGCCTAGGGGAGCCCTAGCCTAAAGCCTAGGGGTGCCCTAGCCTGAAGGCTAGGGGAGCCCTAACCTTAGCCTAGGGGAGCCTAAAGCCTAGGGGTGCCCTAGCCTGAAGGCTAGGGGAGCCCTAGCCTTAGCCTAGGGGAGCCCTAGCCTAAAGCCTAGGGGTGCCCTAGCCTGAAGTCTAGGGGAGCCCTAGCCTTAGCCTAGGGGAGCCTAAAGCCTAGGGGTGCCCTAGCCTGAAGGCTAGGGGAGCCCTAGCCTTAGCCTAGGGGAGCCCTAGCCAAAAGCCTAGGGGTGCCCTAGCCTGAAGGCTAGGGGAGCCCTAGCCTTAGCCTAGGGGAGCCTAAAGCCTAGGGGTGCCCTAGCCTGAAGGCTAGGGGAGCCCTAGCCTTAGCCTAGGGGAGCCTAAAGCCTAGGGGTGCCCTAGCCTGAAGGCTAGGGGAGCCCTAGCCTTAGCGTAGGGGAGCCCTAGCCTAAAGCCTAGGGGTGCCCTAGCCTGAAGGCTAGGGGAGCCCCAGCCTTAGCCTAGGGGATTCTAAAGCCTAGGGGTGCCCTAGCCTGAAGGCTAGGGGAGCCCTAGCCTTAGCCTAGGGGAGCCCTAGCCTAAAGCCTAGGGGTGCCCTAGCCTGAAGGCTAGGGGAGCCCTAGCCTTTGCCTAGGGTAGCCTAAAGCCTAGGGGTGCCCTAGCCTGAAGGCTAGGGGAGCCCTAGGCTTAGCCTAGGGGAGCCCTAGCCTAAAGCCTAGGGGTGCCCTAGCCTGAAGGCTAGGGGAGCCCTAGCCTTAGCCTAGGGGAGCCTAAAGCCTAGGGGTGCCCTAGCCTGAAGGCTAGGGGAGCCCTAGCCTTAGCCTAGGGGAGCCCTAGCCTAAAGCCTAGGGGTGCCCTAGCCTGAAGGCTAGGGGAGCCCTAGCCTTAGCCTAGGGGAGCCTAAAGCCTAGGGGTGCCCTAGCCTGAAGGCTAGGGGAGCCCTAGCCTTAGCCTAGGGGAGCCCTAGCCTAAAGCCTAGGGGTGCCCTAGCCTGAAGGCTAGGGGAGCCCTAGCCTTAGCCTAGGGGAGCCTAAAGCTAGGGGTGCCCTAGCCTGAAGGCTAGGGGAGCCCTAGCCTTAGCCTAGGGGAGCCCTAGCCTAAAGCCTAGGGTGCCCTAGCCTGAAGGCTAGGGGAGCCCTAGCCTTAGCCTAGGGGAGCCTAAAGCCTAGGGGTGCCCTAGCCTGAAGGCTAGGGGAGCCCTAGCCTTAGACTAGGGGAGCCCTAGACTAAAGCCTAGGGGTGCCCTAGCCTGAAGGCTAGGGGAGCCCTAGCCTTAGCCTAGGGGAGCCTAAAGCCTAGGGGTGCCCTAGCCTGAAGGCTAGGGGAGCCCTAGCCTTAGCCTAGGGGAGCCCTAGCCTAAAGCCTAGGGGTGCCCTAGCCTGAAGGCTAGGGGAGCCCTAGCCTTAGCCTAGGGGAGCCCTAGCCTTAGCCTAGGGGAGCCTAAAGCCTAGGGGCGCCCTAGCCTGAAGGCTAGGGGAGCCCTAGCCTTAGCCTAGGGGAGCCTAAAGCCTAGGGGCGCCCTAGCCTGAAGGCTAGGGGAGCCCTAGCCTTAGCCTAGGGGAGCCTAAAGCCTAGGGGCGCCCTAGCCTGAAGGCTAGGGGAGCCCTAGCCTTAGCCTAGGGGAGCCTAAAGCCTAGGGGCGCCGTAGCCTGAAGGCTAGGGGAGCCCTAGCCTTAGCCTAGGGGAGCCTAAAGCCTAGGGGCGCCCTAGCCTGAAGGCTAGGGGAGCCCTAGCCTTAGCCTAGGGGAGCCTAAAGCCTAGGGGCGCCCTAAGCTGAAGGCTAGGGGAGCCCTAGCCTTAGCCTAGGGGAGCCTAAAGCCTAGGGGCGCCCTAGCCTGAGGGCTAGGGGAGCCCTAGCCTTAGCCTAGGGGAGCCTAAAGCCTAGGGGCGCCCTAGCCTGAGGGCTAGGGGAGCCCTAGCCTTAGCCTAGGGGAGCCTAAAGCCTAGGGGCGCCCTAGCCTGAGGGCTAGGGGAGCCCTAGCCTTAGCCTAGGGGAGCCTAAAGCCTCGGGGCGCCCTAGCCTGAGGGCTAGGGGAGCCCTAGCCTTAGCCTAGGGGAGCCTAAAGCCTCGGGGCGCCCTAGCCTGAGGGCTAGGGGAGCCCTAGCCTTAGCCTAGGGGAGCCTAAAGCCTCGGGGCGCCCTAGCCTGAGGGCTAGGGGAGCCCTAGCCTTAGCCTAGGGGAGCCTAAAGCCTCGGGGCGCCCTAGCCTGAGGGCTAGGGGAGCCCTAGCCTTAGCCTAGGGGAGCCTAAAGCCTCGGGGCGCCCTAGCCTGAGGGCTAGGGGAGCCCTAGCCTTAGCCTAGGGGAGCCTAAAGCCTCGGGGCGCCCTAGCCTGAGGGCTAGGGGAGCCCTAGCCTTAGCCTAGGGGAGCCTAAAGCCTCGGGGCGCCCTAGCCTGAGGGCTAGGGGAGCCCTAGCCTTAGCCTAGGGGAGCCTAAAGCCTCGGGGCGCCCCAGCCTGGGGGCTAGGGGAGCCCTAGCCTTAGCCTTGGGGAGCCCTGGCCTAAAGCCTCGGGGCGCCCCAGCCTGGGGGCTAGGGGAGCCCTAGCCTTAGCCTTGGGGAGCCCTGGCCTAAAGCCTCGGGGCGCCCCAGCCTGGGGGCTAGGGGAGCCCTAGCCTTAGCCTTGGGGAGCCCTGGCCTAAAGCCTCGGGGCGCCCCAGCCTGGGGGCTAGGGGAGCCCTAGCCTTAGCCTTGGGGAGCCCTGGCCTAAAGCCTCGGGGCGCCCCAGCCTGGGGGCTAGGGGAGCCCTAGCCTTAGCCTTGGGGAGCCCTGGCCTAAAGCCTCGGGGCGCCCCAGCCTGGGGGCTAGGGGAGCCCTAGCCTTAGCCTTGGGGAGCCCTGGCCTAAAGCCTCGGGGCGCCCCAGCCTGGGGGCTAGGGGAGCCCTAGCCTTAGCCTTGGGGAGCCCTGGCCTAAAGCCTCGGGGGCGCCCCAGCCTGGGGGCTAGGGGAGCCCTAGCCTTAGCCTTGGGGAGCCCTGGCCTAAAGCCTCGGGGCGCCCCAGCCTGGGGGCTAGGGGAGCCCTAGCCTTAGCCTTGGGGAGCCCTGGCCTAAAGCCTCGGGGCGCCCCAGCCTGGGGGCTAGGGGAGCCCTAGCCTTAGCCTTGGGGAGCCCTGGCCTAAAGCCTCGGGGCGCCCCAGCCTGGGGGCTAGGGGAGCCCTAGCCTTAGCCTTGGGGAGCCCTGGCCTAAAGCCTCGGGGCGCCCCAGCCTGGGGGCTAGGGGAGCCCTAGCCTTAGCCTTGGGGAGCCCTGGCCTAAAGCCTCGGGGCGCCCCAGCCTGGGGGCTAGGGGAGCCCTAGCCTTAGCCTTGGGGAGCCCTGGCCTAAAGCCTCGGGGCGCCCCAGCCTGGGGGCTAGGGGAGCCCTAGCCTTAGCCTTGGGGAGCCTGGCCTAAAGCCTCGGGGCGCCCCAGCCTGGGGGCTAGGGGAGCCCTAGCCTTAGCCTTGGGGAGCCCTGGCCTAAAGCCTCGGGGCGCCCCAGCCTGGGGGCTAGGGGAGCCCTAGCCTTAGCCTTGGGGAGCCCTGGCCTAAAGCCTCGGGGCGCCCCAGCCTGGGGGCTAGGGGAGCCCTAGCCTTAGCCTTGGGGAGCCCTGGCCTAAAGCCTCGGGGCGCCCCAGCCTGGGGGCTAGGGGAGCCCTAGCCTTAGCCTTGGGGAGCCCTGGCCTAAAGCCTCGGGGCGCCCCAGCCTGGGGGCTAGGGGAGCCCTAGCCTTAGCCTTGGGGAGCCCTGGCCTAAAGCCTCGGGCGCCCCAGCCTGGGGGCTAGGGGAGCCCTAGCCTTAGCCTTGGGGAGCCCTGGCCTAAAGCCTCGGGGCGCCCCAGCCTGGGGGCTAGGGGAGCCCTAGCCTTAGCCTTGGGGAGCCCTGGCCTAAAGCCTCGGGGCGCCCCAGCCTGGGGGCTAGGGGAGCCCTAGCCTTAGCCTTGGGGAGCCCTGGCCTAAAGCCTCGGGGCGCCCCAGCCTGGGGGCTAGGGGAGCCCTAGCCTTAGCCTTGGGGAGCCCTGGCCTAAAGCCTCGGGGCGCCCCAGCCTGGGGCTAGGGGAGCCCTAGCCTTAGCCTTGGGGAGCCCTGGCCTAAAGCCTCGGGGCGCCCCAGCCTGGGGGCTAGGGGAGCCCTAGCCTTAGCCTTGGGGAGCCCTGGCCTAAAGCCTCGGGGCGCCCCAGCCTGGGGCTAGGGGAGCCCTAGCCTTAGCCTTGGGGAGCCCTGGCCTAAAGCCTCGGGGCGCCCCAGCCTGGGGGCTAGGGGAGCCCTAGCCTTAGCCTTGGGGAGCCCTGGCCTAAAGCCTCGGGGCGCCCCAGCCTGGGGGCTAGGGGAGCCCTAGCCTTAGCCTTGGGGAGCCCTGGCCTAAAGCCTCGGGGCGCCCCAGCCTGGGGGCTAGGGGAGCCCTAGCCTTAGCCTTGGGGAGCCCTGGCCTAAAGCCTCGGGGCGCCCCAGCCTGGGGGCTAGGGGAGCCCTAGCCTTAGCCTTGGGGAGCCCTGGCCTAAAGCCTCGGGGCGCCCCAGCCTGGGGGCTAGGGGAGCCCTAGCCTTAGCCTTGGGGAGCCCTGGCCTAAAGCCTCGGGGCGCCCCAGCCTGGGGGCTAGGGGAGCCCTAGCCTAAGCCTTGGGGAGCCCTGGCCTAAAGCCTCGGGGCGCCCCAGCCTGGGGGCTAGGGGAGCCCTAGCCTTAGCCTTGGGGACCCCTGGCCTAAAGCCTCGGGGCGCCCCAGCCTGGGGGCTAGGGGAGCCCTAGCCTTAGCCTTGGGGAGCCCTGGCCTAAAGCCTCGGGGCGCCCCAGCCTGGGGGCTAGGGGAGCCCTAGCCTTAGCCTTGGGGAGCCCTGGCCTAAAGCCTCGGGGCGCCCCAGCCTGGGGGCTAGGGGAGCCCTAGCCTTAGCCTTGGGGAGCCCTGGCCTAAAGCCTCGGGGCGCCCCAGCCTGGGGGCTAGGGGAGCCCTAGCCTTAGCCTTGGGGAGCCCTGGCCTAAAGCCTCGGGGCGCCCCAGCCTGGGGGCTAGGGGAGCCCTAGCCTTCGGCTTGGGGATCCCTGGCCTAAAGCCTCGGGGCGCCCCAGCCTGGGGGCTAGGGGAGCCCTAGCCTTAGCCTTGGGGAGCCCTGGCCTAAAGCCTCGGGGCGCCCCAGCCTGGGGGCTAGGGGAGCCCTAGCCTTAGCCTTGGGGAGCCCTGGCCTAAAGCCTCGGGGCCCCCCAGCCTGGGGGCTAGGGGAGCCCTAGCCTTAGCCTTGGGGAGCCCTGGCCTAAAGCCTCGGGGCCCCCCAGCCTGGGGGCTAGGGGAGCCCTAGCCTTAGCCTTGGGGAGCCCTGGCCTAAAGCCTCGGGGCCCCCCAGCCTGGGGGCTAGGGGAGCCCTAGCCTTAGCCTTGGGGAGCCCGGGCCTAAAGCCTCGGGGCCCCCCAGCCTGGGGGCTAGGGGAGCCCTAGCCTTAGCCTTGGGGAGCCCGGGCCTAAGCCTCGGGGCCCCCCAGCCTGGGGGCTAGGGGAGCCCTAGCCTTAGCCTTGGGGAGCCGGGCCTAAAGCCTCGGGGCGCCCCAGCCTGGGGGCTAGGGGAGCCCTAGCCTTAGCCTTGGGGAGCCCGGGCCTAAAGCCTCGGGGCGCCCCAGCCTGGGGGCTAGGGGAGCCCTAGCCTTAGCCTTGGGGAGCCCGGGCCTAAAGCCTCGGGGCGCCCCAGCCTGGGGGCTAGGGGAGCCCTAGCCTTAGCCTTGGGGAGCCCGGGCCTAAAGCCTCGGGGCGCCCCAGCCTGGGGGGCTAGGGGAGCCCTAGCCTTAGCCTTGGGGAGCCCGGGCCTAAAGCCTCGGGGCGCCCCAGCCTGGGGGCTAGGGGAGCCCTAGCCTTAGCCTTGGGGAGCCCGGGCCTAAAGCCTCGGGGCGCCCCAGCCTGGGGGCTAGGGGAGCCCTAGCCTTAGCCTTGGGGAGCCCGGGCCTAAAGCCTCGGGGCGCCCCAGCCTGGGGGCTAGGGGAGCCCTAGCCTTAGCCTTGGGGAGCCCGGGCCTAAAGCCTCGGGGCGCCCCAGCCTGGGGGCTAGGGGAGCCCTAGCCTTAGCCTTGGGGAGCCCGGGCCTAAAGCCTCGGGGCGCCCCAGCCTGGGGGCTAGGGGAGCCCTAGCCTTAGCCTTGGGGAGCCCGGGCCTAAAGCCTCGGGGCGCCCCAGCCTGGGGGCTAGGGGAGCCCTAGCCTTAGCCTTGGGGAGCCCGGGCCTAAAGCCTCGGGGCGCCCCAGCCTGGGGGCTAGGGGAGCCCTAGCCTTAGCCTTGGGGAGCCCGGGCCTAAAGCCTCGGGGCGCCCCAGCCTGGGGGCTAGGGGAGCCCTAGCCTTAGCCTTGGGGAGCCCGGGCCTAAAGCCTCGGGGCGCCCCAGCCTGGGGGCTAGGGGAGCCCTAGCCTTAGCCTTGGGGAGCCCGGGCCTAAAGCCTCGGGGCGCCCCAGCCTGGGGGCTAGGGCAGCCCTAGCCTTAGCCTTGGGGAGCCCGGGCCTAAAGCCTCGGGGCGCCCCAGCCTGGGGGCTAGGGCAGCCCTAGCCTTAGCCTTGGGGAGCCCGGGCCTAAAGCCTCGGGGCGCCCCAGCCTGGGGGCTAGGGCAGCCCTAGCCTTAGCCTTGGGGAGCCCGGGCCTAAAGCCTCGGGGCGCCCCAGCCTGGGGGCTAGGGCAGCCCTAGCCTTAGCCTTGGGGAGCCCGGGCCTAAAGCCTCGGGGCGCCCCAGCCTGGGGGCTAGGGCAGCCCTAGCCTTAGCCTTGGGGAGCCCGGGCCTAAAGCCTCGGGGCGCCCCAGCCTGGGGGCTAGGGGAGCCCTAGCCTTAGCCTTGGGGAGCCCGGGCCTAAAGCCTCGGGGCGCCCCAGCCTGGGGGCTAGGGGAGCCCTAGCCTTAGCCTTGGGGAGCCCGGGCCTAAAGCCTCGGGGCGCCCCAGCCTGGGGGCTAGGGGAGCCCTAGCCTTAGCCTTGGGGAGCCCGGGCCTAAAGCCTCGGGGCGCCCCAGCCTGGGGGCTAGGGGAGCCCTAGCCTTAGCCTTGGGGAGCCCGGGCCTAAAGCCTCGGGGCGCCCCAGCCTGGGGGCTAGGGGAGCCCTAGCCTTAGCCTTGGGGAGCCCGGGCCTAAAGCCTCGGGGCGCCCCAGCCTGGGGGCTAGGGGAGCCCTAGCCTTAGCCTTGGGGAGCCCGGGCCTAAAGCCTCGGGGCGCCCCAGCCTGGGGGCTAGGGGAGCCCTAGCCTTAGCCTTGGGGAGCCCGGGCCTAAAGCCTCGGGGCGCCCCAGCCTGGGGGCTAGGGGAGCCCTAGCCTTAGCCTTGGGGAGCCCGGGCCTAAAGCCTCGGGGCGCCCCAGCCTGGGGGCTAGGGGAGCCCTAGCCTTAGCCTTGGGGAGCCCGGGCCTAAAGCCTCGGGGCGCCCCAGCCTGGGGGCTAGGGGAGCCCTAGCCTTAGCCTTGGGGAGCCCGGGCCTAAAGCCTCGGGGCGCCCCAGCCTGGGGGCTAGGGGAGCCCTAGCCTTAGCCTTGGGGAGCCCGGGCCTAAAGCCTCGGGGCGCCCCAGCCTGGGGGCTAGGGGAGCCCTAGCCTTAGCCTTGGGGAGCCCGGGCCTAAAGCCTCGGGGCGCCCCAGCCTGGGGGCTAGGGGAGCCCTAGCCTTAGCCTTGGGGAGCCCGGGCCTAAAGCCTCGGGGCGCCCCAGCCTGGGGGCTAGGGGAGCCCTAGCCTTAGCCTTGGGGAGCCCGGGCCTAAAGCCTCGGGGCGCCCCAGCCTGGGGGCTAGGGGAGCCCTAGCCTTAGCCTTGGGGAGCCCGGGCCTAAAGCCTCGGGGCGCCCCAGCCTGGGGGCTAGGGGAGCCCTAGCCTTAGCCTTGGGGAGCCCGGGCCTAAAGCCTCGGGGCGCCCCAGCCTGGGGGCTAGGGGAGCCCTAGCCTTAGCCTTGGGGAGCCCGGGCCTAAAGCCTCGGGGCGCCCCAGCCTGGGGGCTAGGGGAGCCCTAGCCTTAGCCTTGGGGAGCCCGGGCCTAAAGCCTCGGGGCGCCCCAGCCTGGGGGCTAGGGGAGCCCTAGCCTTAGCCTTGGGGAGCCCGGGCCTAAAGCCTCGGGGCGCCCCAGCCTGGGGGCTAGGGGAGCCCTAGCCTTAGCCTGGGAGCCCGGGCAATTGATAGAGTGTGTATCTCTCTGGGCGCCCCAGCCTGGGGCTAGGGGAGCCCTAGCCTTAGCCTTGGGGAGCCCGGGCAATCTGATAGAGTTCTCTCGGGCCCACCTGCAGCCCTGCCTTGCCTGCCCCACCTGGCGCCCCACCTGGGGCTAGGGAGCCC